>NC_054707.1:66317865-66535365 GCF_016097555.1 Gigantopelta aegis | reverse complement strand
GGTAATTTAGCAAAACGTCTCCATCGTCTTTTGCACTAGGGGTGGGGAGGTTACTCTATCACTGACCTCTACCCTCGTCTCGTAGGCCCTAGTCTATCCCCACCACCCATACTTCATTCACATTTCCCAGGTAACTCGGCAGGTGTGCATATAATAAAGAAGATGTGTTTGAACATATAGTGGACAAATATCCAATGGGCGTGTTAAATGGTTGGTTGCTTCAAACACACACTCTTATTACCGTAAATACTTGTATTATTTTCCAATGATTTTTTGACCCATGTACTATCCGGCTTCTATTAATTAAGACATGCTTGCTTACTACAATAGTAATAGTCATGTTTATTAATGTACAGTGAGGGTCTTCATTTTAATATTCCGATGAACAGACTTGTAATGTAACTATCGGCTTCTCTTGAAGATCCAGGGTTCAATATTTTCACATCCGAGGTTCATACTAGTATTATTCAAGACCCGATAACTAGAAATTCTGACGGTGGTAAAGTATTTATCGTATTTAAAGACATCTTACAATGCAGTGATCTACTAAACCTTCAATATTCTATTTCATAACAGTTACATGTAGTCACTGCAGAGTTAAGAAATAAAAAGCCCTTTAAATTGAACATAACTTCTTTCTAAACACAATTGTTTTCGTGTTAATATCCAAATAAAGTTCGAGTATGCTGCACTTGGCATACTCGTCGGCTGTCTGGGCTGTCTGCTCAATTTAGGGCTTAATGGTTAGTAAGAAAGAAGTTAGTATAGCATCACTGAGCTGTTAGAATTCACTTTAGGTGGGATTCTGGGATGCAAACCCTCCATTTGCCAGCTTTAGTGCTAACAGCTATGTCATCCAGACAGGTACATATTACACATGATTTGAATACACTTGATTTTTGGCAAGCGGTTTGGTGTATTATGTTCCATTAAAACTCCCCATTCTTTCTCTCTATATCGTTATTTTCTCATTTATCTGTAACGTCTAGTAAGTTAAAAAGTTGAAGTGTTTTTTGTTTGTTTAACGACACCATTAGAGCACATTGATTTATTTATCATCGGCTATTGTATGTCAAACAGTTAGTAACTGTGACATAGTCTTAGAGAGGAAACCCGCTACATTTTTGCCATTAGTAGCAAAGGATCGTTTATATGCGCCATCCGACAGACAGGCTAGCACATGCCACGGCCTTTGATATACCAGTCATGGTGCACTGGCTAGAATGAGAAATAGCCCAATGGGCCCGCCGATTTGGGGATCGGTCCCAGACAGACCGCGTATCAAGCGAGCGCTTTACCACTGGGCTATATACGTCCCGCCCCTCGTCTAATGAGTGCAAGGACTTGCAGCTGTCAACACGCCATTGCAGACGCGTGGTGCAACACATGTGCAGTGTTGGTGCAAATGCGAGGGATGGTGTGTAGTTACCCTTTTTCCGGTTTGTACGAGAGAACGGCGGCAAACGTTTTGGATTACTCTTTAAATGGCAAAGTAGAATCGTAGCTATGTTTACACAACACCTAATGGAATCGACAACTGTTTTGACATACATAACAAGACCCGACACACGAAATGTCAAACTCGTACTTTGATCCCAAGAAGAGCAATAACCGGAGTGTGCCTTCATAAGTATTGTTCCCCTTCCCAGTGCCGTGACTAGCTGTACCATCCTCCAGATAGCTTGCATGCACCTTTCCTGCAGACAGGATGTTACCGACTAGACAACAAAAATCTTTAGGAAGCTCTTAAAGCCGCACACCCTAGTTCCATCCAGCGAAAATAAATTATAATTTGGTTAATCTACAAACCTGTAACACACTTAGATCACGTTTTTATCAAATGGAGTGAAAAAGCAGGTTTTATATCGATAAATACCATGGGAATCCCCATGTCCCAATTGCTTGAAATAATTTTGAAAGTTAGTATTCTGATGTCACCGGTAGATGTCGCTCGAAGCACAACAATGCCTACGTCACGACAAATTTCACAGACTTGGGTGCGTTTCTTTCACCTCTCCTGGAGATGTTCCAACTGTTATGTCCTGGTTGTATCCCCTCTCCAGATATCGTAAGACTTAGCAAAATTATTGGTTTTAAGGGTTTGTAACGTTTTGTATTGAGACACTTACTTGTCTGAACTTTATTGTTACTGAAAATGTTCACGAACTGTGAAGAAAAATCTCACAAATGAACAACAACAAATCGGATGTTGATTGCGCGAACCGTGCACGAGAAAACAAACCGAACCAAAATGATAACGGTCACTTGGTATACCAACGTCTGTGACATTGAAATGGAAATATCCCGTCTAAAAATAGATTAGACCTTGTCTGCTCAACGGTTTTTTCTCAAACATGCGTCCGTTTTTCAGAAATACGAAAAATGCATTTTGTGGTATTACAAACACCAGGATTACCAGTATTACCAAAAAACACTTCAGGTGAATGGAAATGTATATTCTAAATAATAAACGGTAAGTAAAGTGCAATTTTATTTGTGAAAAAAATGGGTTTAATAGCGGAAAACAACGCCGTAATGGTTAACAACTAGCCGTAACTAGGGTGTGTCCCTTTAAAGAATGCCTGTCGGAGAAATATTCCAGACGTGTTTCGGGTTTTTTCACAATTGACAGCTGTTGCAATTAGAAATCAAACCCAAGTGCGGATAATTAGATTAGACCTTGTCTGCTCAACGGTTTTTTCTCAGAGGCACGTGCCATTTTATGAAATACGAAAAATGCATTTTGTGGTATTACAAAAACCAGGATTACCAAAAAAACACTTCAGGTGAATGGAAATGTATATTCTAAATAATAAACGGTAAGTAAAGAGCAATTTTATTTGTGAAAAAATGGGTTTAATAGCGAAAAACAACGCCGTAATGGTTAACAACTAGCCGTAACTAGGGTGTGTCCCTTAACAAAAGTCGTAAAAAAAAAAGACATCTTCTTTTGAAGTTCGAAAATTATCTGAGTACAAATAATAGCTGCTATGTATAGTGCCAGAGACGTTTAGTTATCTATCAGGTAAAATAAATGTTCTTGATTCTGTTTGAAAACATTAATAGGCGTTGGAAGATGACTTGGTTTTCCCCCGTCCTAAGAAGTTAGCGACCGTTCGCGATCTTTTTAACAGCTCTCTGTTATATTAGGTGCAAAAAAGGGTTTAGAGGGCAATCGCAAGCAGTTGAACTCGTTAACATGCCTTTGATTTGATATTTCCCATCAGTCTTGTTATACAATTTACATCATTGTCTGACACACCACTAACATACCGTTACAATTTTACAGCCGCGAAATTAAATGCCTTGACTAGACCACTTCAGTATGTGGTCTGTAAGTGTAGCCATGGCCTAGTTGTAATAACCTGTAATTGTCAGACTTCAGAAAGGGAACATTCGGTTACTGTAGCTCAATAAATACAGATATGGATTTTGAAAAATTACTGGACTGGCTGGAGTTGAATCTCTGTTGATCCGCCTCATCAGCCTAACACCTCGAACTGGCTGCTCTCCGTGAATGAGAAGAAACCCTAGCTCAATTTCATTGATTGGCTGGCAGACTGTTCCTTAAGTGGAGCAAACGTAGTGTGGTTTGTCTTGTTTTTGTCAAACACTTAAGAATGTAAAGTAAAACGATGATAATGTTTTTGCTGTCGAGAATGAATGAGTGAATGGTGAAAGTAAATTAGCGACTGAAAGAACAAAACAAACATTCCCGTTACGACCACTGCTCCACGATTAGTATATCAAAGGTCGTGGTATGTGTTGTAATGTTTGTGGAAAGTGTATGTAAGACCCTATACTTCTAATGAAAAACAGGTAACGGGTTTCTTCTGAAGACGGTTTCAGAATTATCACCTTTTAGACATCAAATAGCCAGGGATTATTTAACAATATGCTATAGCGGTGTTGTTAACCGAAACAAACTTCGCTTTCCATTCCAACAGTATTCAATAAATGAACCATATCAATAAAACGGCTTCTTAACCTAAACGACAAAATCACTAACATTTTACAGCTCATGTCTTGATCTTAACCAGAATTCAAATGCCATGGTGTAATTCCACGATCACTTGCGGGCGATTCGTCCACATTCGTTCCCTAAAACGATACAACCTTCATTACTGATTTGACACGATTCAGTCTTCAAAAGACGGAGCCCAATAGACACATGACAATTGCACTCATGATTTACCGTAAAAACAGCGATGATACCATGTGTTTCCTGAATAATAATTCTTGTAAACTGATCTAGTTATAATTTGCTGGGTTTTTTCCGTTGTGACCTCTTTAAATAGTTACATTCTACTTAGCACCAATATGTTAGTGCGCTGAGAAGAGAATACACAATATATTTCTGACCTCTTTACCTTGTTACATTCTAGTTAGCGCCAATAGTTTAGTGTGCTGAGAAGACAGTAAACAATATATCTCTGACCTCTTTACATTGTTACATTCTAGTTAGCGCCAATATATTTTAGTGTGCTGAGAAGACAGTAAACAATATATCTCTGACCTCTTTACATTGTTACATTCTAGTTAGCGCCAATATATTTTAGTGCTGAGAAAACAGTAAACAATATATCTCTGACCTCTTTACATTGTTACATTCTAGTTAGCGCCAATAGTTTAGTGTGCTGAGAAGACAGTAAACAGTGTATCTCTGACCTCTTTACATTGTTACATTCTAGTTAGCGCCAATAGTTTAGTGTGCTGAGAAGACAGTAAACAATATATCTCTGACCTCTTTACATTGTTACATTCTAGTTAGCGCCAATAGTTTAGTGTGCTGAGAAGACAGTAAACAATATATCTCTGGCCTCTTTACATTGTTACATTCTAGTTAGCGCCAATAGTTTAGTGTGCTGAGAAGACAGTAAACAATATATCTCTGACCTCTTTACATTGTTACATTCTAGTTAGCGCCAATATTTTAGTGTGCTGAGAAGACAGTAAACAATATATCTCTGACCTCTTTACATTGTTACTTTCTAGTTAGCGCCAATAGTTTAGTGTGCTGAGAAGAGAATAAACTATATATACCTGACCTCTTTATATTATTACACAGTCTAGTTACCACCGGTGTTTTAGAGAAAGAATAAAAAAGGTTTAAATTTTGTTTTGTTAAACGACACCACTAGAGCACATTGATTTACCAATCATCGGCTATTGGATGTCAAACATTTGGTTATTGTGACATACTAAAAGGAAAAGTTTATTGTGACATGGATTGTTTGGAGTAATATATTTGTGAATGAATTTATGGCTGGAAACCAGAGAAAATGTGCATGAAACAGCTCGAAGAAATGCAACCAAGCAGTTGTTGCAGCGACTGCATGCTTTGTGCAAGAAACATGGAATACTCGGGAGAAATCCTGTCCAGTGTTCACCATAAAAGGCCAGACATTCAGTCGCAAATCATTGTCACTCTGTGCAACCTTCAGAAGTCCAGAAGTCAGAAAAGCACCATTAGTGAACTGTTTAGTGCAATTTTGTCATGCCATGTCTCAGTGAAAATGACAAGACACATGGATCCGAACTACCCATCTGCGAAATGGAATTTCCATGAACTTTCTCCATCGTTTAGTGGCCTCAATGAGACGACGGTGCCAGGCCTGTATCAATGCTCAAGGTGGATACACTCGCTACTAACTGTGTGAACTTCGCTCTGGACCCCCTCTAGTGATGTGGCTCATTTGCATAGGGCAGGTGCGCCCTTTTCATGCTCGTTTCCATACCTTCGGACATTTCTCTTTCCATGTTATAACGTTTCATGCACGGCAGTAAAAACTTATCATCAATTATTTTTGTCTTTTGTGTGTCACAATAACTTTTGCCTTTTAGTATAGTATTAGACAGGAAATCCACTACATTTTTCCATTAGTAGTAAGAGATATTTTATATACATCCTCCCATAGGAAATTTTATTTACAGTTATAGTGTCAAATATTTAGCATGGGATATTTTATATGTACCACCCCACAGACAGGATAACATATACCACGGCCTTTGATATACCAGTCGTGGTGCACTGGCTGGAACGAGAAATAGCCAATGGGCCCAAGAATAAACAAAACCATTCACATACGTATTATATCCCAAATCTTGCCCTGTTCAATATTTCTTTTTTTAATCCAATATGATGTTTATTTCAAGAAATTATGGGTGCATCATTTTGTCATATATAAGTGAATGCCCTAAACATGATACTTACACTACAGCATGAAACTGTTTATTCATTACACACATGGTATTTCAGCAATGCTATGTTGCTAAGGATGGTTGTCAAGAACGGTTGCTCCAGTCTACTACTTAGTAAAATTTGATATCTCTTTATTTTATAAATTATGATTAATATCTTTTATTATCTGTTGCTGAATCTTACAGACGAAATGCTGTGGCAGGTTTTCAAATTTCGAATTAATGTCCCAAATGCATCATTTGCATTGAAAAATGATATTTTGTCTATGTAATAAACGCTGAACTAACGGAGTCACATAAAATAGGACAATAGAATAGAGAGGTTACTTAACAAAAGGTAGCAGAATTGCATCCTGTTGAAGGTGGTCTTAATTGACAAGTCGTGCAATTCAAACGTTAATGATTTGCAAAAGATAGTAGTGAAGAATTTGCAATAGATAAAAGTGCAGAATTTACTGAAAGATAAAAGTGCAGAATTTGCATTAGGTAAAAGTGCAGAATTTGCAGTAGATAAAAGTGCATAATGTGCAATAAATAAAAATGCAGAATTTGCAATAGATAAAAGTGCAAAAGCAGCAACACAATCAAATCATCAATGCTAAATCTGAAATCGTACGACCTACTTGATATTCTTACAAAGCGGATAGCTCTCAGTTGAGGATCACTGATTTTTTAAATTGGTTATAATCACTAAATTCAAATTAAAGTGACAAGTTAAATGTTGCCCGATGCATCCTGGCTATGAAGATTAACTACAACATGCATCTCGCAAAACCAAATCGGAAACTTGTCAAAAACTATATTTTAATTTATGATCAATGATGTATTAACCACAACGAAGACCTCTCGTTGGGTTACAGATGCATTCAAATTACATTTGGTTGATGAAGTGCAATCGGAAAGGTCATTTGTTACTGATCACACAGACTGTGATAAACTCGATAACTGTTAACCCAACTTAACCGTCAAGAAAGTAGCATTTCGTCCTTGTCCAATCTGTCACAGCACAACCTGGCGGGATTAACCGAGATGTAGCATCTGTCAAGGCACGTTCGCTAACAGATAAGCAAGTACTGAGAAAATTGGGCTTTTGTGTTTTTGCTTTTTGGTTTGGTTTGGTTTTTGTGTTTTACTTTTGCTTTTGCTTCTATTTATTTATAATTTGCTTGTTTTTGTTTGTTTTGTTTTGTTTTGCTTCTTTTGTGTGTGTGGGTGGGGGGGGTTGTTTGTTTGTGGGGGGGGGGGGTGTTTTGGACAGTGTTTGTTATTTAACTAAATATATTTCAATGATGCAGTAATTAAACCAGACCAGGATGGTCCCCAATAAGAATTGATTTCACAACTCAAATGGGAGATATGAACCGATACGTCGGAATGGGGCGGAACGTAGCCCAGTGGTAAAGCGCTCGCTCGATGCGCGGTCGGTCTGGGATCGGTCCCCGTTGGGCTGTTTTCTCGTTCCTGCCAGTGCACCACGCCTGGTATATCAAAGTCCGTGGTATGTGCTATCCTGTCTGTGGGATGGTGCATATAAAAGATTCCTTGCTGCTAATCGAAAAGAGTAGCCCATGAAGTTTCCTCTCTTAATATATGTCAAACGCCATATAACTGTAAATAAAATGTGTTGAGTGCATCGTTAAATAAAACATTTCCTTCCCTCGGGGGTAGGAAAAAATGGTCTGGGGAAAATATATGTACACATCACCGCGGGGACTCCTGAAGCGCGGGGCCCCTAGCACGTGCTACGTGTGCTACTAGGATAAACCGGCTCTGACGTTACGTCGCTAATAGTGACTGAAATTTGGACTAAAATATGAAGTGTTCCCATATTTCGTGTATATTTAATCAAATGTTTGTCAAAATCAAAGAATGTTCTATTCTATATGTTGGCTCGTAGAACATAATATATATTTACTTAGCAAACATATATATCAAAACTGCATCAGTTTAAAAAGTGTATCACGTGGTTTGTAGTCCATGTGGTTTTACAAAGTATATACTTTAAAGGGACTGCCTTGGGGTTTGCAGCCATTGTACGATGTTTGCGATAATAGAGCCTTGTTGGCGACGACTATTTCATACTAAATACATTTTCTTGTTGAGAATACCAGTGTCTGTATATCGAATGTGTCTGCGGTCGTATACTAATGTTTGTAGCACTCAGTTTTTACTTTAATTCGTGATATATATTTTTTAGTATGTACGAAATTATTGGGACGTAAAATCCGGTTAGAACAAACACCTTGTAAATACAGACATTGATATTTTAAATAAGAAAATGTATTTAATTTGTATGTTAGGTCATCGAAAAGGCTTTATTTGTCGGAAACATTTTACAATGGCTGTAAACTCAGGACTGTCCCGGATATTGAGCATTATAATGTCTATGCTACAGTTAAAGATACTAGTGCTGCTACTCTACGTGCATTATGGTTTTCTGCGTTGGTGTATAACTATACACCAACGCACAAAACCATAATTCACGCGGAGTAGCAACACTAGTTTCTTTAAGTGTAGCATTATATCCGACCAAAGTGTAGCATTATATCCGATATTCTACACAACAAACCAGATTAGGATTGTTCAGCTTGATATTTTACTTTATCCTCTCGATATTGACAGAGATTAACTTCACTTGGTGATTGGGGCGGCAATAGTTTGCTGGTTTTGTTAGTGGCGTATATATGGAACAATATCTGACGACAATATCTCATAGCCTTGGTCTTTTGGGAAAGTTCATTTGAGTACTCGCCTTATCAACAAAACACAAGTGACAAAAACTAAATTGTTTCCCTCGTATTTCTTTAACTGGTCAACAACTGTAACCAGCTATCATGCAGAAATGGTTCATGCATGACGGAAACAGACAAACATTGCCTATTGGTTTTTTCTCACTAATACAGTAATAAGAAGCGTGTGCAGAGAGAGGGTTTCAGAATCAACCTCACCCCATCTCCACCTGCTGCTTAAAAATATGCATATGCCTGCATTCGTTATAATGAATTATACTTGTAGAATATGGCAAATTGCATATCAGCACCTCTAATTTTCAAACTTTTACAGGGGTGTGGGAAGGGAATGTCGATCTCAGCACGCCAGTCTAGACCCTCTCCCCTCCCCACTCCCTCCTGCAAAATGTGTTGTATACATGTTCCATAGATGTCCAGGACAAGCAGATAATTGCAGGCGCGTCTGTAGTGGGGGGTGGGGGGTGGGGGGTGGGGGGTGGAGGTTGAAACCCAGCGTTATTGTTTTCAATATATTTTCCGGGGTAGCATTACTCGACCCACCCTTCTATAAACTTCTGTCGCCACATACTAGACGCCCCTCCCTGTCCTGACAGAACTCTCTGGTGAACCATGCCAAAAATTACCCACGCCCACACATACATAATGATGACCATCAGTTACCTGAGCTGTTGAAACCGAACTGCATTGGACACGGTCCGAACACTGTCTGGTTGGCGGGAGACGCTGGCCAGCACTGGAACGTGTCTCTGTCTGGTGGGCAGTACAGACCTACAAAATACGGACATTGATACTTTAGATTATAAAATTCTGAGTATGGATTCCAGAGTATTCATTGATACTTCGTACCAGCATCCTCCAAGAAACATGTTTTTGTCAATACTTTCAGGGCCCGTGCTTATAAAACGTTTAGAATCCAGACTCAATCTTTAATGACGTCACACACATATAATTTGTATGGCGTTGTTATTAGTGTCTCAGACTGAGTCTCGAGTCTAGACTCTAAATGTTATATAATTTGTATGGCGTTGTTATTAGTGTCTCAGACTGAGTCTCGAGTCTAGACTCTAAATGTTATATAATTTGTATGGCGTTGTTATTAGTGTCTCAGACTCTATTAGAGTCTCGAGTCTAGACTCTAAATGTTTTATAATTTGTATGGCGTTGTTATTAGTGTCTCAGACTCTATTAGAGTCTCGAGTCTAGACTCTAAATGTTTTATAATTTGTATGGCGTTGTTATTAGTGTCTCAGACTGAGTCTCGAGTCTAGACTCTAAATGTTATATAAGCACCAGGCCAGATTGGCTTGACGTAAAAAGAAGAAAAGTGTTTTAGAAATAACCTAAAATTTTCTATTCTTATATTGTCGAAGACGATAATAGTCGTAATCAAAATGAAGACAACAGTTTGAAAACAATAATAATAACATTAGTCGATTTTTAATTCAAGGGCAGTACTAACCCATAGTGAATAATGTCGTCTGCTGAACCGAATTTGGAAATTATTTTATTGATTGTTATATTCTACTGAAATCTCTGATTAATCACTTGTTAAGATCTCTATATTAGAACTCTGGATATCCATTCTGTGTGTATATGTGTATATAGGATAAGAAAAAAGAATCTATAACTGTTAACTCCAGGGAGCAGACGACATTTTTCTTAACACTTTTTCTTTTCTTTTAATGTGCATTTAAACTGAAATTACTGACAATAAGTATAAAACATTGTGACGTTACAATTTTCCTTACTTCAACTCGTAGTTGATATAATGTCGAATAAAACAAACAAAAAACAATAAAAGAAAAACAAAAACATTCTCAGTTAAAATCGTTTGGCCGAGTATTCATCTGCTTTAATCTCTTATTTGTATTCCAGATATCTTAAGCGTTACTCATTTCTACTGCAACATTCGGCAATAATATTTATAAAGGTTTTTTTTTCTGAATTCAGATATAGACTTTAATCTCTTACTTTAGTTCCAGATATCCTTTATCATTACTCATTTCTAACGCAACGTCTGGTAATAATGCATTATAAAGTTTTTCTGAATTCTGATATAGATTTAATCTCTTGTATTACTTCCTGATATCTTTATGCTTCACCCATTTCCACTGTAGCGTCTGGCAATAATACATTATAATGGATTTTTTTTCTGAATTCAGTCATAGTGTTAAAGATTATCAGTGGACATAAATAAGTTAACTAATTCATCATAGATGATTACAGGCATTTCTTTTATTAGAAAGAAGGAAATGGTTTATTTGACGACGCACTCAACACATTTTATTTACGGTTATATGGCGTCGGACCTATATATGGACCACACAGATATTGAGGGAGGAAACCCGCTGTCGCCACTTCATGGGCTAGTCTTTTCGATTATTAGCAAGGGATCTTTTATATGCACTATCCCATAGACAGGATAGCTACCACGGCCTTTGATGTACCAATCGGTGTGCACTGGCTGGAGCGAGAAATATCCCAATGGGCCCACTGACGGGGATCGATCCCAAACCGACCGCGCTTTACCACTGGGCTATGTCTCACCCCATTCTTTTAAAGTACAAGATGACATATTACATATTTGCGCTGGTTTTATTGTCATGTCAAACGTTTTTGAACAAAGAATTACTTTAAATATGATAACAGTTAATTATTTATTTTAAAAAGACTATAAACCCCTTATCCCCTTAAGCCATTTAACTATTTACATTCCAGAGAATAATGAAAGAAAGGAAGATGGTATAAACGGGGTTAACTAATTGATCGTAGATGATTTTAGGCATTTCTTTTATTAGGAACGAAATGATATACTAGTATTACTGCACTTTCGTGATGATTTTTCTGTCATGTTAATACCTTGTTCAAACGTTTTTGAACTCTGTCTTATACAAAGATTCAGTTTAAATACATTAATTATATTGTATTACAGTTAATTATATCATATTTTAAAAGTATACCAAAACAAAACTTATCCTATTAAACCAATTAATTACTGATTATGCCAATTAATTATTGATATATACCAGTTGTGGTGCACTGGCTGGAACGAGACCGACGGGGATCGATCCCAAACAGACCGCGCACCAAGTGAGCGCTTTACCACTGGGCTACGTCCCGCCCCATATGTCAAGGACACGGTGATTCTGAATGTAGAAGTAGGTTACGGGGAACTGGTAACACGTGTCCCGAGCTGTTCCCACTCTAGGTCTGGCTGGTTCTGGTGGGAGTACGATCAGTGTGGTAGCTAGCTCACACAAAAGAAGTACAAAGAACATATGTGACATTTGTACTTCTGCAATAATATTTCCTCTCGTCTGCATAGTTCGTTGATATACGGGAAAGGTTACGCATAAGGCGGCGGAGACCCACGAACAAATAGTACTGCACATTTGTTTTTCATGGAGCATAATATTATATTTCTGTTGCTTTTAATGCACACGTTTTAATCTGTTATCATGTACATGCATATTTTCATAAAGTGAATAAAATCTAGAATTAACAAGCGAATAACAAAAAAGAAAGAAAAAAAAGAACATTTAAAAAAAAATGGTATTGCAAACGTAACGTTTTATATCTTTATGTCTCTCCATCTCTCTCTCTCTCTCTCTCTCTCTCTCTCTCTCTCTCTCTCTCTCTCTCTCTCTTAAGAGGGAGGGAGGGAGGGTAGAAAAAGATATTGATATCTTTTTCACTAACACCTCAGTCATTTATTTAATTTAACTCATGTTTGATCCTTAATGCCCTGTCACTAGTCATATCTCATTTTCTGGGCATTTTAAGATCAATTATTACGTAATTTGTTGTTGTTCTAATTGCTTTCTGTTTTATTTGTATGTCCCTCTTAAGAAAGTCGATCAACATATTCTCTTTCTACAAACATTTGTTAGTCACTGAACAAAATTCTGGCTACTCTGCTACAAATTACCACAGCAATCCTCAACCTGGGATATCAGTGAAGATTGGCCGATCAAGCTACGAGCGCTTGATGCAATGCAATGATACCAAGCTGCAGTGGTATGAAACAAAACAGTTGGCGAGACGTCGATATCCTGACTCTACCGGAAGGAAAGTATTCCTGGCCCTTGGTGAGCGTTAAAGAGGCCACTCCTATGTTGGGATAACCTCCTTATCGAAATAAAGAATCTCTCTGACATTCAGAGTTGCTGCCGAGCTAAACCTACAAACTATGTCTGTGTACTACGATAGAGGTTTAATTCATGTTCAATTACTGGTGTTTTCGTTCGCACGCCACCATCATCATCATCATCACCGATGTTGTCGTCTGTAATCATCAGCATTATGATCATCATAATCAATGATATTCGTAATCACCATTACCACTACCACCGCCATCATCAGCAATCACAAACGTCATATTCGTCATCATCATCATCATCTTAACAATGCAATAGTAACCATTAAAGGGATATTCCTGAGTTTGCTGCAATTTGTAAGATGTCATCGACTAAAAGAGACTTTTTAACGATTGTAATTACATATCAAATATATTTTTCTCCATAAAATATTAGTGTCTGTATATTAAACGTGTTTCTGATCGTTCTAATATTTGTACTAGGTTAAATTTCATTTTTATTTCCTAAAAAATACGAAATTATTTGAAGACAAAATCCACTTTGGGCTTCTTAGAAATATTAAGATGACCAGAAACACATTGAATATACAGACATTGATATTCTAAACAAGAAAATATATTTAATATGTAAGTTTAATCGTAGAAATATTTTATTAGTCGGAAACATCTTACAATGCAGCAAACTCGGGAATGTCCCTTTAAACAATCTCCGAAGTGGTCAGGCTAAGCCCCCAGGTAAAGCTGATAGGAAATGTGTGTGTGTGTGGGGGGGGGGGGGGGGGTAAAGATAACCACAAGAGTCAAACAAAGACTGAGAAGTGGAAGTGGACAGCGAAAGAAGTTGAAAGATAAGAAGAGATGCCAGATCGGGAAGAAATAAGATTGAATTTAAAGGAAAAAATTGAAAGAGGCAGTGGGATAATAAAAATCATCATCATCATCATCATCATCATCATCATCATCACCATTAACATAATCTTAATCAATAATGTTGACTTCATGCTTATTACGACCATAATCGTCTTCAACAATATCATCATCGCAACTATTCCGTCAATGTAATCATTATCAGTTGTCGTCGTCATTGATATCATCGGCAAAAGCTTCATTGTTGTTTATATAATGTTGTGGATACCGATATAGATGCTTATTGATTTATCGTGAAAACCGAAATGGTAGTTGATAGCCCTCTAGTTCAGTGTGAGGTGTTAATGCCAAACTATCTACGTTAACTGTCTATTGACCTTGACGGACAGGAAAAAGAAAACAAATGTACATTTGGTTAACTGTTATTGACCTGGATGGAAAGGAAAGGAATGAACATTTGGTTTACAACATCTCAGCAAATTGTTAGTTTGACACTCTGTCGCGACTCAGAGAGACAGACAGCAAGAGAGAGAGAGAGAGAGAGAGAGAGAGAGAGAGAGGTCCGAGACTGAGAGAGAACGAGAGAGATCGAAATGAGGAGAGAGGAGAGAGAGGGGAGAGAGAGAGAGAGGAGAGACAGGGAGGGAGACAGACAGACAGACAGAGACACAGAGAGCGAGAGAGAAAGACAGACAGAGGACACTACAGAGAGATAGCGAGAGAGAGAGACAGAGAGATAGAGAGAGAGAGAGAGAGAGAGAGAGAGAGAGAGAGAGAGATGAAACCAGTTGCCACCTCATAAGCTACCCCTACCAAGAAAGCAGCAAAGGATGTTTTATGTACTGTTCTGTAGACACCATGGTACATACCACGTTCTTTGATGTATTAGTCGTGAGTGTAGGAACGAAAACAAAAACCAAGTCCACTGAGAGTGGTCGATCCTGCGGCTCAATGAACCTCTAATGAACGCTTACCACGTGAGCTATTCCAGTCAGTGCTCCACAACTGATGAAACAAATGCCGTGGAATGTACTATCCTGTCTGTGAGATGCTGAGACAATTTAATGCCATTATTTATTTACTTTTTTTTGTTTGTTATTGATGATCTGGAAGCAGTGACCTTGGGAGACAAAATGTCACTCGTCGCGAGTTGACATTAAAAACAACAACAACAACATAAAATGATCATATTACTGTAAATTAATTATTGTTTTTCCAATCACTGTTTAGTACGGACTGCTGATGATGATTAAATCCAGAAGTGAAAATATGCTACCTTTCTTTGACAAATTATAACATACATAATTAATGGACATGATCTCCAGTTTCTATTTTGATTAGATATAATTAATTTGTCTTTTTTCTTCTTTTTTTGCTTTTTTTTTTTTTGCTTTAAGACTGTATCTTACGTGAATCCCGTCTCTTTGCAAATAAAAAAATATGTTATGTTACCTCTGTTCGCGACCTTTCTCTGGCAAATTATGATATACATATTACTCAGGCCCTAATCTAGCCGGCAAAATTAGCGTGGTTTTTTTTCGCCGAAAGTCTGCTTAAGTCGCCGAGTTACTATTATTAGTAGTTGGATGAGGTTGAAGTCGCCGAGTTACTAGTATTAGTAGTTGTGAGAGGTCGAAGTCGCCGAGTTACTAGTATTAGTAGTTGTGAGAGGTCGAAGTCGCCGAGTTACTAGTATTAGTAGTTGTGAGAGGTCGAAGTCGCCGAGTTACTAGTATTAGCAGTAGTAAGAAGTCGAAGTCGCCGTAATACTTTGGACTTAATCCAATTTCAATTTGATGTAGATACTATTACAACTATTTTGAATACATCACGTATTTTCGGGGTAGTGGGTGTGTGTGTGTGGGGGGGGGGGAGGGGGTCAATTAACCCCCGTTCACAGCTAGGTACCGCCCTGCACTTAAAACAACATCCATACTTCCCATATTGTGTTATTTGTGAATGTGCATGCGCAGGCAGCGCGCCGGTACACGTGAAACTAATTGTGTGATACGGATAGCCGCAGTGACCCGCCGTATCATTGCACTCGTCGAACGGGGAGTCGCCACGGATAGCTCAACAGACATCACAACTTACGTGTGTTTATTTGTTCTTGTGGGTGCAGACATGATAGACCTGTAACAAGACACAAGTGATGTGGATGTGTTTACACGTTGTATTACAGAATATTATTGTATTACTGAATATTCCTCGTTACGATGGTTTACGGCACACGTAGACCTACGTTGGTCTTACATGTAAAGGCATTTTTATGGTGTATGTAATGGAAGCCCGCTACATTTTTCCATTAGTAGCAAGGGATCTTTTATATGCACCATCCAACAAAGAGGATAGCACATATCACGGTATTTGATATACCAATCGTGGTGCACTGGCTGGAACGAGAAATGGTCCAATGAGCCCATCGACGGGGATCGATCCCAGGTAATGGGCCTTGAGACAGGCTGGTGATAATATTCTGTGACAGACTGTAACCCAGCCTAGTGCTTCTCGATTGTTAAAAATGCACACTGATGGTTTGTATTCTCTTGAGGCATGTTGATACAACACGGAGTTTGATATTATGATAATCTCAAACTGTAAATATTCTCTATCACCACCTTCCAAAAATGCAAAAACCCCACAAAGAACAATTGTGGATAACAAACTATAAGGTTCAGCCAAAAACGAAATTTAGCGAACAGACTAAAACATACAGAGCTCTGCTCGTTTTGAATAATTTCCACACTAATAGTACAGAATGGAAAGCCTCGGAGAACTCATAGTAGTATGTGTTATTTGGATGTGCATTTACTGAAAACAAGTAGTCCAATGAGCCGTCCGACAGCGGACCTTTTTATTATGTAACTTCAGAACACGCGTCGCATCCAATAACTGGGGTGTGGTTAAAGTTTGTTTTGTTTAACGACACCACTGGAGCACATTGATTAATTAATCATCGGCTATTGGATATCAAACATTTGGTAATTCTTACACGTAGTCATAAGAGGAAACCCGCTACATTTTTCCTAATGCAGAAAGAGTTCTTTTATATGCACTTTCCCACAGACAGGACATCACATACCACGGCCTTTGATATACCAGTTATGGTGTACTAGCTGGAACAGGAAATAGCCCAATGAGTCCACCGACCGACCGCGCGTCAGGCGAACGCTTTACCACTGGGCTACGTCCTGCCCCGGGGTGTGGTTAAATACTAGTAAACATCGGTGGTCAAACCAGAATTTTGTAAAGTGGTGTATGTGTAGGGGGGGGGGGGGGGGGGGGGGGCACAGTTATAAACCGGGCAATCTGAGTTTGTCGTAGGGAAATGAGCCGAGCTCACAAAAGGTGCAAGATCCGTAGGAGGTTCAGGGGGACACGATCCCCGGAAATGTTGAAATAAAGGAAGGAAATGTTTTATTTAACGACGCACTCAACACATTTTATTTACGGTTATAAGGCGTCGGACATATGGTTATGGACCACACAGATATTGAGGGATGAAACCGGCTGTCGCCACTTCATGGGCTACTCTTTTCGATTAGCAGTAAGGAATCTTTTATATGCACCATCCCATAGACAGGATAGCACAAAACAAATTGTACTGGGGTGTTCCTAAATACAACTAAATATTCCTTTCCTCTTTCACGACACAAACGGCATTTATCCACAGGATCAAGCAACAATACCGGCTATAGATCGAACACGTGTCAATACTGTTACAATAGGGTCCCGAATCAGACGCCAGTGTCCCCTCGAAGCACAAGTGAACAATGTGGACACATCCCTAGTGACTCCAAACTGTTAGCGCTTCATTAGTTGTGATTGCGCCAAGACTCCTGCGATCGGAGCAGTGGCATACGCAGAGTAGCCTCGTTATTACTTCACTACAGCCAGTCTTGTCATTTCAATGGAGGGCTGAATACGTGACGTGAGACCGTAATAGCGTGTGTAAATTGGCGCTTTTACACAGCTTCAAATTGATTCAAGTGAATCTTTAACTACTTCACAACACGCTGGCGCGATCGTTACAAAAAATATCGTTTTGGCGGTATGATGTCGTCGTATATCAGCATAAGACAGATCTGAGGCGATTTACTGTATAAAATCTATTTTTGTACGAGTCCAGAAGATGTTTGTACAGTGTCATATTACTGCTACAAGGCAGAGTACAGAATAAATGTAACTAAAGTGATATATCTGTACAAAACAGATCCCAGGTGGTATTAATACAAAGTCATATCTATGTACTACTATGGAATGTTTATACAAAAACCCTTACATTACAAAGTCATTACAAAATCAACGAAAACATTAATACCGCTCTTCGTTTTATATTATATTTTGGCAAATAACATATACCATTATATCATATATGGTATACAATAATATATTACATAGCATATGGTCAGTGGTTACATATTACACATATGGTAAATACAATAATATATTACATAGCATATGGTCAGTGATTACATATTACACATATGGTAAATACAATAATATACCTGTATATGCATTGCAATTCGTAAAGTAGAACAGAACTGGGCCTGAGATGGATCTGTTAAATGGAATCTTGTGCCGGGCATCACGCTTTCTCGTGGGATGTAACCTGAGAATTACGCGTCTGTCATTCTCTTTAGATCATTCAGCTAGATATAGATTAGTGGTCAAAGCGTGCACTTGGGTTGATGAAATGATATATCATTAGGTTATTTCCTGTTTCGACCATAGTTCCACAACTGACATATAATTAGACATTGTAAATGGGGGAAAGAGTACATATAACAGACCTTGTTGCAGAAGTAGCCTTTACTAGGCAATGCAATGTAATTTGTAGCGTATTTATCCATTGATTACATAGACATTTCTGTTTTTATTTGCCTCGTATACGTCCATTAATAAAAAAAAGTTAAAAGTATGTTTGGTTTAACGACATCGCTAGAGCACATTAATTTATTAATCATCGGCTATTGGACGTCAAACATTTGGTAATTTTGGCATATAGTCTTAGTGGGGAAACCTGCTACCTTTTTCCATTAGTAGAAAGGGATCTTTTGTATGCACCATCCCACAGACAGGAGAGCACATACCATGGCCTTTGATATACCCGTTGTGGTGGACTGGCTGGAACGTAATGAAATAAATATACCTAGACACAGTTTGGTGAACAATCCCAGGATGCACCTACTGAACGCCTGGGTGTCATCTGATGTGTAATGGTAATTCATAATAATCGGCAAACTGAACAAGTTGTAGCAAATTGAAATCATAATATTATAATATTTTGTTTCATATCGAATATCATCGAATCTAACCTCAGACGAATGCCAGTCGACAACCGGCGACTAATAATGAAGAACCAGTTGACTTTGAGATAACGCCAGTTATTTTACAACAGGGACCAATCTACTTACGTCTTAAATTGAGACGGGCCCGCACCAAGCGGACCGACACAAAGCATTGTGTGCGTTATACATGTAGTAAATTGTCCCCTTTAATTTTCTGAAAATTGATTAGATGGGAATTTGTGAATTGCAAGTATATGAAAGCAAATATAATAAAGGGCACTCGGTGGCTTGGGTCCAGTGGTAGACTACGATATTTTCTAGAGGTTTTATGTTAAGCGAGACAAATTAATAACTTTTTTGGTATACATGTAAATAAGACTTAACAATCATGATTCACTTGCTGAACCTATAATTATCCTGTCAAGTGAGGCAAGGCAAGGCAGTGCATCGCAGGGCACAATATAGCAGAGCAGGGCTGAGGAAGGAAAGGCTAGACACGACATGACATGGCAAGTCAAGTCAAGACAAGACAAAACAAGGCAAGGGAAGGCAAACCAAGACAAGGTGTGACAAACTAAGGCAAGGGAAGGGAAGGCAAACCAAGGCAAGGGAAGGCAAAACAAGGCAAGGGAAGGCAAAACAAGGCAAGGACAGGCAAACCAAGGCAAACCAAGGCAAGGACAGGCAAACCAAGGCAAGGGAAGGCAAAACAAGACAAGGCAAGGCAAAACAAGGCAAGGGAAGGCAAATCAAGACAAGGGAAGGTAAATCAAGGCAAGAGACGGCAAAACAAGACAAGGGAAGACAAAACAAGGCAAGTGAAGGCAAACCAAGACAACGCAAGGTAAATCAAGACAAGGAAAGGCAAACCAAGACAAGGCAAGGTAAAATAAGGCAAGGAAAGGAAAAACAAGGCAAGGAAAGGTAAATCAAGGTAAGGCAAGACAAGACAAAAAGAGACACAGCAAGGCAAGACTAAGCAGTCCCAGACAAGGGAAGGCAAAATAAGGCAAGGGAAGGCAAACCAAGGCAAGGGAAGGCAAACCAAGGCAAGGGAAGGTAAAACAAGGCAATGGAAGGCAAAACAAGGCCAGGGAAGGTAAAACGAGGCAAGGGAAGTCAAAACAAGACAAGGGAAGGCAAAAATAGGCAAGGGAAGGTAAAACGAGGCAAGGGAAGGCAAAACAAGGCAAGGGAAGGTAAAACAAGGCCAGGGAAGGTCAAACGAGGCAAGGGAAGGCAAAACAAGGCAAGGGAAGGTAAAACAAGGCAAGGGAAAACCAGACAGTGCAGTGCAAAGCATGGGGATTAGATTTAACAGTCATGATTCACTTGCTGAGCTTCATTATGTGGTGCAAGTGAGGCAAGACAAGACAAGGCATTACAAGGCATTGCAAGGCAAGGCATAATATAGCAGGGCAGGACAGCAAAGGACTGCGCAGAGCAGAGCAGAGAAAGGCTAGACACGACATGACATGGCATAGCAAGTCAAGGAAAGAACAGAAAAAGCAGGGCAAAGCTATGCATTCAAAGGCAAAGGAAAGAAACGCAAGGCAGGGCAAAGAAAAACAAGGCAAGACCAACATACGAATTAGGCAAAGCAAGGCAAGGATGAGCAAGTGGCAATTAGATGTTTAACTTGATAATTGCAAACCTTGATCTAGGAAATGAGAGAAGAAACCCGTTACGGAGATCGAGAACTTAACTCTGAAATGTACTTTAAAACATCTAATAATAAACATCATCATCATTATCATCATCATCATCATCATCATCACCATCACCATCACCACAACGACCACCACTTGTTTTTAGAATGTACTAAAATTACAGACTAATGTATTGTAATTGTTTCAAAACGGTTCTAAGGTGTATAATTTAATTTGACAATCGTTTGGTAACTTTACACTATGGAACCAATTAAATGTACTTTACGAGACAAAAAAAAACTAAACAAAAAACACAGCTATATTTACCATTCAAACAATTATCTTCAACAGCTAGCATATTATGGAATTTAGACGCTAACGAAGTAATGTTAATGCTTTTATGCAAACATTAGTTGTTGGTTTGCACTTCTAAGTATGCAGACATAAACATCATTCCAGAATCGTTCAGCTTAAGATCTTTTAAAAACAAAAATCTATTTTCTTTTAAGATGCATACTGGATAAGAACATCATGTAAAACATTTTTGTTTTTGAAAGATGATTATATTGCTGATAAAATTAGAAAATATCTTCCGTTAAACATCATCCACAATATGGCAGTCATCATATATAATGTATTGTTTTCAACATATGTTTACCTATTTAACCATCAAATAAGCTTGGTGCATATTTTTGTCTGTGTGATTCATTTATCACCGTATTAACATTTATTTCTCTGGGTTTTTAAGTAGTCATTATTTTCCTGTTCTCAAGAAAACAAGAAAGACAAAAAGACCCACAACCCCGCCCCCACGCCATCATCCCCACCAAATTTGTTTTAATAATTAAAAACAAAAACAAATATCTACGGAGAGGTCCAAGTAGATACCCAGGTTTTACCCCACCCCAAACCGAAAATCGGTGCTTGACATTAACTTCTCGCAAAGGGATCCGGTACAAATTTACGACGGTTTGTGAACGGCGTTATCCACTGATCTGTACCATCACAACAGTCTAGATATCTGCTGAACTCGGTCTAGTGCAGGTTCAGATTGTGAACCCATTCTTGGGGGTGGCACACGTCCTACAGGCGAAATAGGTAGTATGTATCGTCATGAAGAGTGGCAGTCCTCTTACAGCTGAAACATTTGTTATTGATTCATAAACATAGCCACAAAAGCATAGTGTCTCATAACTATACACGAACTCTGTATTATACGTGCAATATAGTATGTTGATGTCTTCAGTCAGATAGATAATACAATTTCTATACATGTATGGCAAAATTCTTCACTGCAATTATTCTTAATACTTGTTTTGTCCTACCGTATCATTAGACTTCATAGAGAGCAATAGATTCGTTTGAAAACTGTTTTAAAATTCTGAGAAAATATATCAGTAGAATCAATGAGGTACTCTGTCTTAGAGCATTCATTGTTAAAGTCAGATGATTTGATATATATAACAGAGAACGAAATAGAATAGAATAGAATAGAATAGAATAGAGTAGAATAGATGTTTAACGACACATCAGCACGAAAACGACATCGGCTGTTGGGTGTCAAACTCTGATAATTGAAATGCAGCAGAGAGGCTAAGGTTGCGGGGTGTCAAACTCTGGTAACTGCAATGCAACAGAGAGGCTAAGGTTGCGGGATGTCAAACTCTGGTAACTGCAATGCAACAGAGAGGCTAAGGTTGCGGGATGTCAAACTTTGATAACTGCAATGCAACAGAGAGGCTAAGGTTGCGGGGTGTCAAACTCTGATAACTGCAATGCAACAGAGAGGCTAAGGTTGCGGGGTGTCAAACTCTGATAACTGCAATGCAGCAGAGAGGCTAAGGTTGCGGGGTGTCAAACTCTGATAACTGCAATGCAACAGAGAGGCTAAGCTTGCGGGGTGTCAAACTCTGGTAACTGCAATGCAACAGAGAGGCTAAGATTGCGGGGTGTCAAACTCTGGTAACTGCAATGCAACAGAGAGGCTAAGGTTGCGGGATGTCAAACTCTGATAACTGCAATGCAACAGAGAGGCTAAGGTTGCGGGATGTCAAACTCTGGTAACTGCAATGCAACAGAGAGGCTAAGGTTGCGGGGTGTCAAACTCTGGTAACTGCAATGCAACAGAGAGGCTAAGGTTGCGGGATGTCAAACTCTGATAACTGCAATGCAACAGACAGGCTAAGGGCGGGATGTCAAACTCTGATAACTGCAATGCAACAGAGAGGCTAAGGTTGCGGGGTGTCAAACTCTGGTAACTGCAATGCAACAGAGAGGCTAAGGTTGCGGGGTGTCAAACTCTGGTAACTGCAATGCAACAGAGAGGCTAAGGTTGCGGGGTGTCAAACTCTGATAACTGCAATGCAACAGAGAGGCTAAGGTTGCGGGATGTCAAACTCTGGTAACTGCAATGCAACAGAGAGGCTAAGGTTGCGGGGTGTCAAACTCTGATAACTGCAATGCAACAGAGAGGCTAAGGTTGCGGGATGTCAAACTCTGATAACTGCAATGCAACAGACAGGCTAAGGTTGCGGGATGTCAAACTCTGATAACTGCAATGCAACAGAGAGGCTAAGGTTGCGGGGTGTCAAACTCTGGTAACTGCAATGCAACAGAGAGGCTACGGTTGCGGGGTGTCAAACTCTGGTAACTGCAATGCAACAGAGAGGCTAAGGTTGCGGGGTGTCAAACTCTGATAACTGCAATGCAACAGAGAGGCTAAGGTTGCGGGGTGTCAAATGCCATGCGACCCGGAGCCCTGGGCTCGAATCCTAACAATTGACTCTTTGTATTTTGAAACAGGTATTCCTGTCTTTGTGATAGTGTTTTTGAAAAGGACTCTGTTACTACGCAAAAGAATGGCAAATGTTGTCGCAACTACTCTAGATTTTCTTTGGCTATTCCCTAATAAATAATTCCACTATAAGAAAGGAAACAAATTGCCTAACAGCGGGATTAACTATTTATGTAAACGTCTAGCGTTTCAGATATATTTAGTCGAACGAAATAACTTTCCATTGCTGTTGATTGCAACGTGTTGGCTTTTCAAGAATTGTTTTTTTATTTCACCAATTTGTTTCGTGTTTCCAGTCAACTTGTTCCATTTACCGCTTTAGATAGGTAATTGTGTGTAGATAGCTTAGCAATTTCCAGCTGCGGCTCTGATGAGAGAAATTAAATCTCGTATTGGTGTACTTGCGCTTGAACTTTGACATCAATTTATTTGATGCATTCAGAGGGTGTGTCGTGTTTGTTTTGTTAACAGGGCTATTTTTTGTGTGATATAATTAGATACAGAAACGTGTTCCGATCACAGTCTACAAATAAAATAAAATGCCCACATAACGAACGAATTCGCTGTCATGGACAGAATTCTCTGGCGAAGTCAGAGGTTGTACCCACGACAGGCGTGCATGAACAGTTCTCTGATGGAAGCATGCCCACACCCATTACCCACACCCACAAAACGAACGAATGGTCTGTAATTAAAACACAACTGGCGTAGATACTAGATACTAGCCTAACTAGTATATATCGTTTTAAGATGGCACGAACTGAAAAGTTAACGTTTTGGTTAACGACACCACTAGAGCACATTGATTTATTAATCATCGGCTACTGGATATCAAGCATTTGGTACTCTGGAGATATAGACTTAGAGATGAAACCCGCTACCTTTTCCCATTAGTAGCAAGCCGATGGATCTTTTATATGCACCATCCCACAGCCAGGATATCATATACCACGGTCTTTAATATACCAGTCGTGCAGCACTGCCTGGCATGAGAAATAGTCCAATGGGCCACCGACGGGAACCGATCCTAGATCAACCGCGCATCAAGCGAGTGTTTTACCACTGGGCTATGCCCCGCCCTGGGTACAAACTGTGGAGCTCTCAGGAACTATTGGGATTTGAACTCGGATTGGAGCACATTTTATCAATGTAAATCATGTCAGATATGTAGCACTATGAAAAATAAGTTAGATTTTGCATATTGAGTTAAAACATTATTTAATTTGTGGACATGTTTAATTGACTGAATATTAAATTACTATTACGTTATAGGAAGTCATTGGGCGATTCGAAGAAATAAATACCAAGTGAAGTTTTTTGTACATATTATAATCATACGTCTTTGTGATAGATCAATGAAACAACATGAATTGAAATTACATCCAAAATATTAAATTGTTATTTTAAGTTGAATTTAAAAGAAAACAAAATACCATCAAAAACAATTTTGGGTTCAGCATAGAAAAGTACATTTAGAAACTGTTACTATGTATTCATTTTAATTCTGACGATGTCCAATACGACAAACCAGTAACGATCACAGGAAGCATTTAATGTATCACCCACTGCGGAAGATATCAACAAAAAAGCGTTATTATGTTTAAAGGGACATTTCTGAGTTTGCTGCAACTTTTAATATATTATCGACTAACAGAGCCTTTTTAGCGATTGTAATTACAAATCAAATATATTTTTCTTCATATAATATTAGTGGCTGTATATTAAATATGTTTCTGATCGTTCTAACATTTGTACTAGCGTAAGTTTCATTTTATTTTCTAAAATAAGGTTTTTTTTGTGTGTACGAAATTATTTGGGCTTCTTACAAATATTAAGACGACCAGAAACACATTGAATATACAGACACTGATATTCTAAACAAGAAAATATATTTAATATGTAAGTTTAATCGTAGAAATATTTTATTAGTCGTGTCACGGAACATGCTCTTAATTTTGTGTTCGCCTGTGGCGATATTAATTGTTTTAGAGGGCCGTGTGCAGTTCCAATATGCACTTAAGCCCAGGTGGGCACCTTGTTACGTGATACCTCTGCGCGACGGTCGTCGAGCTCTTTCAATACACACCCAGCCCAGGTGCGGAGG
Source organism: Gigantopelta aegis (assembly GCF_016097555.1). Taxonomy (NCBI): domain Eukaryota; kingdom Metazoa; phylum Mollusca; class Gastropoda; order Neomphalida; family Peltospiridae; genus Gigantopelta; species Gigantopelta aegis. Next base: position 66,509,613 of record NC_054707.1, on the reverse strand, counting down.
CCATGTGGCCAGTAGTTACGTAATACCTCCGCTAGTTCGGTACGATCGGGGTATATTTGGCGAACTAGGCGACAGTAAGTCTAGGCTTCTAAGAAAGATATGCCGTCTTGGTCGCTGTGGAAAATTCACATGATACGTGAGGTGCCGCGATGTACCCCCAGGCGATACTGGGATTTTATAATAAATAGCTATGGTTTTAGAGATATCGGGGAGAAACATAGGAAGGCTGCAGGGGAAACGGACGTCGTCCACTGAACGAAATATATAAGTTCAGTCCGGGCGTGGTAAATATATTTTTCTGCTCTGTGTATAACCTTGATGTGATTGATGTGACTTTAAATATTTTAATACTGTATTATACCAATATTATTTAGACGGTGCTGCCGGTCATCTGACACAGTAAACTGTAGGCTCACTGTCTAAATAATTATTAAAGCTTAGCCAGTCATCCTAGCGGACCTAGGTAAACTGTAGGTTATTGTCTTTATTGTGATAGGTACCAGTATTAATTCTGTGTTACACGTTACTGAATGAGTAGTTAAGGGTTAATTAAAAATTAACCAGTTAGGAATAGAGTTGTAATTCCTTTATTTATTAAGTTCCCCTGGCAGCGTTTCTCAATTATCACACGTTACTGAATGAGTAGTAAGGGTTAATTAAAAATTAACCAGTTAGGAATAGAGTTGTAATTCCTTTATTAATTAAGTTCCCCTGGAAGCGTTTCTCAATTATCACATGTGTGGGTGTTGTGTCACGGTGAAGTGATTAGCATATTGTGTGAACTAGACATCTAGAGATTAACTAATTAAGTGATCAGTTCTGGGTTGTTATTATTTGTTGTTGTTAATTAACTACTGCGGCAGTACATTTGTCAGCGTAGGTTAATACAGATTCCAAAGTGTATTGTGTTTTTGTTGTGTTTTCCAGTGAACTAAACGTGCTATATTACATATACTTTATATAAGATCGTATCTCTGATCATACCTAGACGAGCCACACGCGGGTATAACTGCCCGTTACAGAGAGATCTAATAGATATACAGTTAGGAGAGATATTTGGATAATCGTGTTTCATTCAGTTACGGGTATTGTAGGATCCCCGTGACAAGTCATGTGACGGAACATGCTCTTAATTTCTTTTCGCCTGTGGCGATATTAATTGTTTTAGAGGGCCGTGTGCAGTCCCAATATGCACTTAGATCAGGTGGGCACTTTGTTACGTAATACCTCCGCGCGACCGTACCCTCTAATATACACCCGGACTAGATGTGGAGGCCATGTGGCCAGTAGTTACGTAATACCTCCGCGAGTTCTGTTTTACGACCTTGTTTTCCGAGCGGGTGGCATCAGCTAATCTGACCATCTAAGAAAAATATGCCGTCTTGGTCTCTGTGGAAATATCACTTGTAGGTATTCGGTACCGCCTTGTACCCCCAGGCGATATTCGGTTTTGTAATAAATAGCTAGGATTTAGATTTATCGGGGAGAAACAAAAGGAAGGCTCCCAGGGAACGTTAGTCCGTTTGGACTTGGTAAATGTATATTTTTCTGTTCTGTTATATAACCTTGATGTGATTGATGTGACTTTAAATATTTTATTACTGTATTATACCAATATTATTTAGACGGTGTTTCCGGTAAACTGACGAAGTAAGTTGTAGGCTTCACTGTCTAAAATTATTAAAGCTTAGCCAGTCATCCTAGAGGACCTAGGTAAACTGTAGGTTATTGTCATTATTGTGATAGGTGCCAGTATTAATTCTGTATTACAAGGTTACTGAATGAGTAGTTACAGGTTAATTAAAAATTAACCAGTTAGGAATAGAGTTGTAATTCCTTTATTAATTAAGTTCCCCTGGAAGCGTTTCTCAATTATCACACGTGTGTGTGTTGTATCACGGTGAAGTGATTAGAATATTGTGTAAACTAGACACCTAGTGATTAACTAATTAAGTGATTAGTTCTGGGTTGTTAATATTATTGTTGTTGTTAACTAATTAACTGCGGCAAATATATTTGTCAGCTTAAGGTTAATACAGATTCCAAAGTGTATTGTGTTTTGTTGTGTTTTCTAGTGAATTAACGTGCTATATTATATATACTTTATATAAGATCTTATCTGTGTTTATACCTAGAGCCGAGCTACTCGGGTATACACTGCCCGATACAGAGAGATCTAACAGATATACAGTTAGGAGAGATATTTGGATAATCGTGTTTTATTCAGTTACGGGTATTATAGGATCCCCGTGACAAGTCGGAAACATCTTACAATGCAGCACACTCAGGAATGTCCCTTTAAAATCGGAGTGATTTTTCAATAAAGCGATCCGATTTAAAAAAAAAGCTTTTTGCGCATTCTTTGTGGCGATTTCGAAAAAAATGTTTTACATTACTTCATGATCTTCTTTTGACGCATCTTAAAAATAAACCTTGATTACGAAACTGAACTAAATTTTCTCTAAGATAAAAATAGTCTTAACAGAACGTACACAATCTAGCAATCCCAAAACTGTATTTCTAAGTTTTCTCTGTTTTCTATGATTGATAGTAACATGCTACAATTAAAGACTCAAAGTGCTTTCACCAGATTGCTTGGCGTTTTCATTACTTTGACGGTTTAAATAGGTAACTGCTCGAAGGTAGCCGAGTGATTAATTTAAACATTTTTCTGGAGACTGTAAATTAAACGCTTTACTGATGATAACAACCGTTACAGGCACGTCTGTATTTAGTCTGTCGGATGAGTTATCGCTGTCAGCTATTTTCTGAATACCACGAGTTTCGACACATTGTACAAATATTACATAACATAACTACTTTATCATGTTTTATGTTAAAGATACATACTTTCAGGGTATATTAAAGAATGGACCATTCACGTCGTTCGAACATTGTTAACTATCACAATTACATATCAATTACTTTTTTTTACCACGAAAATGTAATTGCAGTAAAACAGTCTGTTTATACGTTAACTACCTTGTTCAGAATATCAATGTCTGTGTATATTCAATGTGTTTCTGGTCGTCTTGAAATCTGTAGAAGTTAAAACTAAATTTTTTTTTTACAAACAGAACACTACATTCGTGGCCGTTTGATCCCATTTATATGCCGTCGGACATACGGTTAAAGATTTATAAAATTAAATACAATTTTAAAAAAAGGTTTGGTTGGTGGGGGCCATGATCTCCGTGGCTCCCTTCCCCTCACTACGCCTCTGTAATGAGATAGGAAATCCGCTGTTGCCACGCAATCGGCTACTCGTTCGGGTTTGCAGCAATAATATTTTATATGCAACATCTCACAGACGGGATAGTACATACCACAGCCTTTGTTACACCAGTTGTGAAGCACTGGCTTGAAGGAGAATAAACCCAATAGACCCACTGATGGGAATATATCCTACACTCTTTACCACTATAAGGGAGTAATAAACTGTCATATCAAAGAAAATCGACATGAATATTTGGAACTTTTTGATACGGTAGTAATTAAGAAAAAAACTACTTATTTTTTTATCAAAATGAAAACAGGATTTTAATGGTTTGGTTTTATTGCTTTAATTTCTGAATTGTAAACCCTGTGTTAAATTAATATTTTGCCTAAACGTATTGTACATTATGTTTACCAAAGCTCCAAAAATAGTTTTTAATTGTTCGACCTAAATGTCGCGAAGCTTGTAATGTTAACTCCAAAACTCAGAGCCAATGCATTTAAAAAAATGTATTTCCGGTATTTTTATTTGTTGGGGAATAAAGTCTTGAACTATTAATTACAAGCTGATGTTGTGCATTAGCAGTTTCTTTTCGTAGCAAGACACTTTTATCACAGCGACTGAATCAAGGCTATTTTTATAAATTAATCAGTCGCATCTCGTCGATGCCCATAAACGTTTCTATAAACCTCAGGCGTGAAACGCTTTGTATTAATTCGCATGCGCATTTCTGATTAAAGCAGTGCGTTTATGACAGTCTTATTATGATACTAGTCACAACGGGTCCAGTCTACAATGAACATGGAACCGTGATATTAAACAATTAATTAATCTCAACATTAATCAGGAACACAAACTCCATCAACTAGTTTCCCATACATTCACTCGCCATCAATAAGTGTTATTCGTTTTAATTCAAGTCAGTGTTTGTATCCAGTTATAAGTTCAAGTACGGTGTCCCGTATACACACCTCATCCTTCTGGATTGACTGTTCAGCACGGAGGTTAACATTTCGTGGTTAGAGGTTAATAGTGTTTAGTGAGACAGAAAGTAGTGTAGTAGCGTTACCCTACCTGTGGAAAATAAATGTACACATCACTGCGCCCCCCCCCCCCCCCCCCCCCCCCCCCACACACACACACACACACTGAAACGCCGGGACCGTAGCACGTGCTACACGTGCTACTAGGATAAACCCCTAATTTTATAAGAACGATATAAATAGATCAATTAAAGGAAAGTAAATATGTCTGTCAAACACTTTAATTCTCGTTATGAAGCGCACAATACAAGTATAAATAGAATGTTTTATTTTCGTCGTTTTCCTAACAAAACTAACCACGATTTGATTAAATCATATTGAATAATAATTCTCGCATAAATATTTGAACACTCTATTTGGTTCTGTTGTCCAGTGTATGAACTGTAGACAAAAGATAGCTGTAATCATGCACACTCTACCGAGTGAGTGCTTTCAACTCTTGCGTGGTGCCTCATTGCTTAATAGCCTCTGAACGAAGACTAGCGAAACGGAAGGATTTACATAGTTAATGTAGCCATTCGTGGTCAGTCTTCCGGTTAAATACACAATGGGTACTGTCGTGTACGTATTTAACTTCCTCTAAATCTGAAATGATGCTTTGAAGGCGAATTGCGGCAAAACTGTTTGAAAAACACAATGTTAATAATGTCTTACGCTCGATTAAGGCCTTTGCAATCATGGACATTTCAAAAGATACTGTTAAAATCAGAAGATGCTACTCACGCTTTTCTATATTTTCGACGTTGGTGTATAAATATACTAAATAACAAAGGAAACGCAAGTAAAGAGAACTACTCTGTATTTAATTCTCATATTAAAATAGGAAACTCTTTTTTAAATGCCCGTTAGCTTCAAAAAATCTAGTCGAAAATTAAAACAATTCTTCACTTTATTTCGCATCACTACCTGAAACAACACATTTTATTATTATTGAGCAGGCTCTGTTTCTTTAATTGATTAGCAATAAGAACACCTGTTGGTTGGTACATTGGTACATTTAATGTATTAGCCATATAGTAAGGTCTTTTCATACTAAAATGTGTATAGAGTATTCAGAAATAATTTTATAAAACTTAATATAAAATAGAATAATATCTATGAGCAATTTGGGAGCCCTTAACTCAACTGTCGCGAACACCTGATATCATAACCGTTTCGACAGTGGTTCATGAGTGCATGTCATCACAGCTGTACTTATTCCAATGAGCTATGTCCTGTGCTAGGTTTGATTTAGTAAACTAGTATGCGAGTGGCAGTCGTCTTTGTGGTGGTGCATCATTGATGAACTATTCAGTAAAGGATCTCATCGGGAGTGGCTGTCGTCCTAAAGACGAGGCACTAGATAGAGATTCATGGAATCAACTAGTATTTTACCAAATGCTCATTCGACTCTGGATGTGCAGAAATACGACCTTGATCTCATATTATGATTTTGTCGTTCAGATTCGACAACAATAAATATGTCTCTTTTACACAACAGACAGGACAGTAAAACTATAGATGAATTTTTAGGTCATGGTGTTAAAATAAAGGACACCAAACTCATATGTTAAACTGAAGTCCATTCCTCTGTCCGCAAATAACAAAGAATGTAGTAAATATATTCATGTATTACAACTGGTTGCCCTAGTTCTGAATTTCGTCGCAATCAGTAATTCTTTCTTCACGAATCTACGTGCACAGCCACGCAGCACTGTAACGTAGAGGGATTAACGTCGCTGGGGCTCCTGTATCTGTTCGGAATACATATGTGATGCACACGCTGCAAGTCTCATATTTCATGTTTGACCTTTTCTCAAGATCATGTTTTGAAAACGAAATACAGGTCGACGTTGTCAAGACAAGCATTTGTTCAATTTTCCATTTTGCATGTTCTATTATCACCGGGAAGGTGAACAATGTCTAGACTGGAACAAAGTAACTCTCTGATTTCAGTGTTAATGCAGTTCAAGAAGTTAATCAAATTGATAAAGCGGATACTGCATTCAGTGGTTAATCTAAAGTTGGAATAGATGGCGACATTTTAAATTATATCTTCTTTTTGTTCCTTTCCAGGTTGAACACTGTGTTGTCTTATTGTTTAAGGGGTCTCATCAAAGTGGATTGAAAGAAATGTTTTATTTAACGACGCACTCAACACATTTTATTTACGGTTATATGGCGTCAGACATATGGTTAAGGACCACACAGATTTTGAGAGGAAACCCGCTGTCGCCACTACATGGGCTACTCTTCCGATTAGCAGCAAGGGATCTTTTATTTGCGCTTCCCACAGGCAGGATAGCACAAACCATGGCCTTTGTTGAACCAGTTATGGATCACTGGTCGGTGCAAGTGGTTTACATCTACCCACTGAGCCTTGCGGTGCACTCACTCAGGGTTTGGAGTCGGTATCTGGATTAAAAATCCCATGCCTCGACTGGGATCCGAACCCAGTACCTACTAGCCTGTAGACCGATGGCCTGCCACGACGCCATTGAGGCAGGTCCAAAGTGGATTGTGTCAAGAGGTTATTTTATGCCATTCTTAACTATTTATTTTACTCGTAACTGTCACTTCAATCTCATCTTTCTCCCCTATGAGGTCAGTTCTTTCTTTAAACAAAATTTTCCGTGAACTACAATCGTGATACAGGTGTGCAACCGTTAATGTAGGCGTATAGAAGCCATGCATTGAGCAACACAGAGCGACGCTAACCTTCGCCAACTATTTGACTGGTTCCCGATGTGGTCATTCGGTTTAATGTGAAACGCATAAACCAGTCTAGCAAACGTTGGTTTTGTTTGGTCTGGCTGAAGTCACATCAGGTTTTAACGCAGTAGCACTGCAGGTCTTAAAGGGACATTCCTGAGTTTGCTGGAATTTTTAAGATGTTATCGACTAACAGAGACTTTTTAACGATTGTAATTCCTGCATGACATATTAGTGGCTGTATATTAAATGTGTTTCTGATCGTTCTAACATTTGTAATAGCGTAAATTTCATTTTATTTCCTAAAAGAAGTTTTTTTTCGTACGTACGAAATTATTTGAAGATAAAATCCAATTTGGGCTTCTTACAATTATTAAGACAACCAGAAACACATTAAATATACAGACACCGATATTCTAAACAAGAACATATATTTAATATGTAAGTTTAATCGTAGAAATATTTTATTAGTCGGAAACATTTTACAGTGCAGCAAACTCAGGAATGTCCCTTTAAAGGGACTAGGTGTAAACTATTGTAGTACTTCTGGTCGAAATTTATAGTATCATGCTATGAATATTTATTTATTTACGTCTATTTGCAACTTGGTTGTCCCTATGTATACAGAAGCTCAAGAGCAGAATCTTTGTGTGAGCGTTTAACATAAGCCAACATTTGGACAACATTAGGTTTTCAAAAATACCTTTTAGGAATGAATGTTATTGAATTGCCAGGATGTTATATAACCCATAACACCTCGAATCGTCATGTATATATATCTGATAAAAGAAATGAGAATTTTGGCTTGCGAAATAAGGACAAATTTGTAGACCATTATATACATGTAAAGAAATTATTCTTTCACGCAAATGAAAACCCCTAAGTTTAAAGCACCATGCCATGTTGTAAGATCACGTGCCTTTAATGCAAACGTATGTAACCAATACCAATACTCTGTTTTTCCACTTTTGTCGACTTCACAAAAACTCATTGTAACCATTGACATGTAATGAAACAAAAATATAAACACCAATTAAATATAACATTAGCTAAAATAGCTCTTTGATGTTTACGCGATTAACAGACGTAGAAAATGATAAATACTTTCTTGTAAGTGCCCATGTACTCTTGTATTTGACAAGTCGGTATTTATTGGTGGGAAAATAGAGGCACTTTGAAAACGCATTTGTCTGGCTCAACCTACACGCGGCCCAGTACAAATAAAACAGCTGTTCTTACGAGATGCTGACAGAATAAACACTCAATTCTTTTCACGTTTCGAATTATACGCTCTGACAATCTGAAGGCAAACATGGTGATCCAAAAATAAATCGTTCTGTCACTGCTAGCACCGGGTTAAACCGGTGTCAGGGCATCAAAACGACAGTAGAACACGATCCCGTTGTAATAAGGGCTCAATGTACGAACTCTGAGAGGATTAACCTCCATACTGGTGAGGTCCCAAGAGCATAGAATGAGATAGATGAGATCTGAAGACAATTCAATCATAGGATATCCCAGCTTTCAATAATATATCATGGCTTTGTATTATTCCAGATCAACGATAACGATACTAGCATGAATTTTTATTCAGATATCAGCTAAGTTAATGCCTGTTTTCCATAACGACACCACTAGAGGACGTTGGTTAATTAATCATCGGCTACTGGATGTCAAAGGTTTGGTAATTGTGACTCCTAGTCTTACAAGAAAACCCTGTACATTTTTAAAATTGCAGCAACAAGTCTTTTATGTTAATTTTCCCACTCACAGGATCCTTCGACTCAAACTCCTTCAGCCAAGATTCTTTCTTTATGTGTGATTTGTGGGTTTTGTTCAACGACTAGAACACATTGATTTATTAATCATCGGCTATTGGATGTCAAACATTTGGTAATTTTCACATATAGTCTTGGGGAGGAAACCCGCTACATTTTTCAATTAGCAGCAAGGGATCTTTATATGCACCATTCTACAGAAAGGAAACCACATACCATAAATAGACCAATGAGCCCACAGACAGTGATCGATTCCCATACCGACCGCGCATCAAGCGAACGCTTTACCACTGGGCTACGTTCTACCCCTACACCATACAAGTTATCTACGCACTAACTATGACTTGAAACCAGCTGTGGGTTCTGAACCCAGCAATGATCAGCCTTGGCCCTGGTGGTTTAATTCCTGTTGTGGACAATAAACGCTTCAACAGTCTGTACGCCTCGAGCCATATTTAGGAGGAGCGCGATCGCTGGCGATCACTAGACTGGTTCTTGGTGCCAATGTTAAATTAATGTGATATGATAAAAGAAGATGGTACTAGTCAACTTGTTGGCGAGCGCTCGCCCTCTGAATACGCCACAGGACTAATGTTAGGTTGTTAGTGTCAAATATACTCGTTAGGCCGTAATTCCACTGCTTCCGCAAATAGCCCCACGTTTCACGGAAGTAAAATAGATCAATGTAGTTAGTATATATATATATATCTTTCCTAACCAAGAACCCACTTCACGGACTGTAGCGAACACGCAAAATGTGAGTCTGTAAGTGTCTATACGGAAAGAAAGAAGTTGGTTTATTTAACGACGCACTGAACACGTTTAATTTACGGTTATATTACGTCAGACATACTGTTCAGGACCTCACAGATGATGAGAGAGGAAACCCGCCGCCGCCAGTCCATGGTCTACTGCTTTCGATTAGCAGCAAGTGACCTTATATGACGTCAGACATAATATTGGTTAAGGACCATAAAGATAATGAGAGAGGAAACCCGCTGCCGCATCCCCGTGGACTACACTTGCATTATCCCACCGACAGGAGAGTACATACCACAGCTTTCGTTTCATCAGTTGTGGAGCACTGACTGGAACGAGAAATAGCCCAATGGGCCCACTGTCGGGCTTCAATCGCGCGCCAATCACTCGTCAATCGCGCATCAATGGAGCGCTTTAAAACTGCTGGGCTACGTTCCGCCACGTGTTTATACGGCTGCAGTGGACATGGTACACCCATATTACTATAGCTACACGTTTACAAAAGTCACCAATAGAAGCAATAACGATTTAGCAGTCCATACTAATTAACTAATTCATCAAATTTGGTGTGAATTCGATTTCGTATTTCTATTTTAATAAGGGACGTCAAAATGAGTTTACATTAACATGAAAAGCAAAGCCACAAGACAAGAGTTCAGCCAAACAGAGAAGGAAAACGCTCGTTAGACAGGTTTTGCGCTTTTTCGTTACATTACAATGAATGACCACATCGAGAACCAAGTATATGTTATGTAATTTCAAGATTTATTAAACCACAGAACATAACAGAACTCTCAGATCACCAAACGGTGTTACACTGAGGTGGTTTACAGACATATCACAATGTGTAACAAGAAAACAATACAAACACATATGCGAACGTTACCGTTGTTCGTATTCGCTGAACGCATCCCAGGTGACAAATAGAAAACAGCAAACCACGTTCAGCTAGTTAAGTTCAACGATATAATATATCTTCGTTGATTGGGAGTTATTAAAAGACGGTAATCTTCAGCAGTTGTGTGTAACCGAATAAAAAGGTCAGCTGTGCAGGCAGGTTGTTACGAACCTACTCATGTATCTTTTTAATGCACGTTTCAGCATACCAAGTGCACATGTACTCTGACGAAAAGACCCCCAAAAAAGCAAGAGTATAAAAACATGTAAAGTAAAGTTTGTTTTATTTAACGACGCCACTAGAGCACATTGCTTTTTTATCTTATCATCGGCTATTGGACGTCAAACATATGGTCATTCTCACACTGTTTTTATCTTATCATCGGCTAATGGACGTCAAACATATGGTCATTCTGACACTGTTTTTTATCTTATCATCGGCTATTGGACGTCAAACATATGGACATTCTGACACTGTTTTTTATCTTATCATCGGCTATTGGACGTCAAACATATGGTCATTCTGACACTGTTTTTTATCTTATCATCGGCTATTGGACGTCAAATATATGGTCATTCTGACACTGTTTTTTTTAGAGGAAACCCGCTGTCGCCACATAGGCTACTCTTTTACGACATGCAGCAAGGGATATTTTATTTACGCTTCCCACAGGCAGGATAGCACAAACCATGGCCTTTGTTGAACCAGTTATGGAGCACTGGTCGGCGCAAGTGGTTTACACCTACCCATTGAGCCTTGCGGAGCACTCACTCTGGGTTAACATGTAAAGACAACGAAAACAGTGTGTATTATCTTAGATTTACGGTAGTGGTAATATACTCAATGAAAGAAATAAGGAAACACATAAATAGTAACGGCAAATACTGACTGCAACCTAAACCCTCACCCACAGTATCAGGAAAGTTCAGTGTATTACTGGTAGTACTAAACCAAATAAGTTCCGGCTGGGTCAAAGTTCGAGGTGCACCCAGTCTAATTAATATTAGCTCCACTGGTTAATAACCTGTGGATCTAACAGCACCCCGTTGGAGCTCATGTCCAGTTGACCTTCCATTCGACCAATCAAAACCTTACTTGCAAAATCATGCCAGTGATTTGAAAATAATTTGAAAACATTCGGGATTATGCCGAGGGTATACGAAATGATTCGGGTGAATTACGAAGTATGCCGGAAACCAATTTCAATATAAAATTTTACATAAAATTCGTTTCAAGACGAAAAAAACAACAGTGATGGTATAGCCATAAAACCTGTTTATACTAGTATACAATCTAGAGTTTATTACTGCATTTTTCCCCTGTTTTTTAATGTTGAAATAGACCAACAAGTTCGCCTATTGCATAAATAGTCTCGCTCGATATTTTTAGAATTTGTATGCTCCCGAATAACGCTACAAAAGGCGATTGTAATTAGTCGATATTTAAATTGTTATTTATAGATGAAATGTTACCTGGGCATGGGAGTCCACGCAATGCTGTTATATCTACTGATAGACCAGTAGAGCTAATTTTAATGAGATTGAGGTGCACCCAACTTTTGATAGAGCAGTTAATACCACAAGTTCTGTCATTGGTGATAAATGTGAGTGTGTTTGTTGTGTAAACAAAAAGTTTCATCTTGGCCAAAAATGTATGCAATTTTATTTCATCAAGTACTACTGTCTCAAGTAGCCTTGTGTTCGAAACATGTATGGGGTACCAATTTTTTTGCGTAACTAGGGTAGTTATAGATGCTACCGTTATCTCTGAAGTGAGCAGGTTCACCCCCAATTTGTTCTGATTCACTTTAAGGGTGAGGGGTGGTAGTATTTATATCTGTGGTGTTTGTGTCGATTGATACGCTGAAGGTAGGAGTTTTAGCCACATGTTACTATTGTCGTCTATGGGATTTAATTTGAGGGTATACACCCTACTGACAATCATCCTCACAGTACATCTCTGTATTTTATTCAGGCATATCTACACTACTAGATAATTACATTTGGTCACAGATACCAAGTGTTCCCTTATTTCCCCCTAACATAGACGAGAAGGAATGGCTATGGTTTATATAATATTATGGTGACGGAAACGACCTAGAGGTTGTTGGTTTCCGCGCATGTATGGAGGTAGAGTGAAAGGTTCCATTGTTCCGGTAATGTAACTGTCGGCTCTGTTATATATGCCGAGGCATATTGCCACGAGGCATCTTCTTGATACAGGCGGTATCAGATCATATCATATCTCCTGACGTCAAACACATGTCCGCACACAAGAAATGGTCTCGTGTTTCACTACTTATGTCAGAACAGTCATATGTTGTAAAGATTGTTTGTCACTTTTCTGTATCTTTTTAATTTGTGCCTTATAACATGAAAGATCTAATCAGAAAACAGTATGAAGATTATATATAATCATTGTTTTCAATGCAATTGAAAAGGTTTTCTTTGAGCTGATAAAAAAAACCCCACAATAATTCTGCGGAATGAAATGGTTCTCCTACGCTGACAGTTTTATCCATAGACACTGAAACTAACTAACTAACTAACTAACTAACTAACTAACTAACTAACTGAATAAATAAATAAATAAATATACTTTAAAAAAAACACATTTAATTTTTAAAATAGCAATTTAAATTTTTATGTACATTTTTTTTGGTTTACATGCATTGTGATGAACATTAGGATTGTAACGATATACTTGAATATTAGGTGCGCCGAACAGCGATCTGGATCGTAGTTGTATTCGTATTTGTCACTAGCTGAACCGAATACACGAATACATATATGTAATGCTAACTATACAATTGTTTTTCTAATTCACACTAACCAAAACGCAATACCTGTTCGATTGTTTTGATAATGAGCGTATTTTGTTAGTGTATGCATTGTAACTTCAATATGCAAGTGTTTAATTAGCTGTTTAAAGCATAATAAATTTGAACAATTCTTAACCAGAACTCAGGCAATGCAAGTAAGTTTTAAATTGATTAATACATATTAAAAAACAAAATGGTCCTAAATTGTTGCACTTTCCTGTGAAAATGCGGACATCTTATTGCTCCTTAAAAAGAATGTGGTTCTCGATTAGACAATATAGACACACCCATGATTAATTGGTTTTTACTTTTTTTTAAATACTGTTCTTCCTTTCTGCAAACCCTTTTCACTTTTGTATTCATGGGCGTGAATAAATATAATACTTATATCTCGCAGTTTTCTTCATAACGACGAGACAAAAGAACTGTCACTCTATTTCATACATTTCGTTTTCTTTATCGTCATAATTTTTTTTTTTAGTGGGTTGTTTTTGTTGTTGTTGTTGTTTTGGGGGTTTTGGGGTTGTTTGTTTGTCGTTGGTTGTTTTGTTGTTGTTGTTTTTTGTTTTTTTTGGGGGGAGCCCATAAATATATATGTCCGTAACCATAATTCATTCCTTCATTATTATTTGAGTAAAATAATATATAAAACTGTAAGAACATACGCTAATGAATCAGTTAAGATAGTAACGACACTGATATTCGTGATAGGTCAACATTCTTCTGAAGTACGACACTTGACGCGTGTGTTCGGGGGGGGGGGGGGGGGGGGGGGGGCGGGGGAGCATGACTCAACTCCCCAATAAATTTCGCTCGCCACTGTCTAGACCCCACCTCATTAACATTCCTGAACATGCAACTGAACACTGGGGTTTGTGAAAGCTGAATGACATAGTTGCAGGTAAACCCAAATACCTCATTTGAATATCGTGTTGTTTATTCGTAATGGAATAGTAAGTAATATCAATATTAGTTTTACGTTTCTGGATAAAGGCGATATACGGTTTACCATGTGAAGTTAATAATCAAAATGAAAACGCGGATCTATTTTTGAGAGAAACGTCAAGAAAAGCACTCACTCGGAACACTTCAAGATGGAGCTATTAATACAACAACAGATACAGAACGTTTCCGTCCAAGTGACTGGCAGATCTCGAAGTGTCATTCTAACGCCTGTCTAAACTGAGTTCCGTGCCTTTAACGTGAGCAGACAGCTATACATGGAGTCTACTCATCCAGACAGAAGAATGCCAACAAAAGTGTTTGAGAGAAACAGTTTAAAATTGGAATCATTTGTTGCTAAACTGGTGCTTTTAGACAAAGTAATTGAATGCGAACAGGAATGCGTCTGTAAGGTGCAATGTTTATGATGTGTGGATGAATGGCCATGAAGACGTTGACTTGTGACCTCAAATAACCTAATGTGTTCTTGAAACAAATGTCTGGGAACACCGTATAAAAAGAAAGAAAAAAACCCAACAACGTAAGCGTGATCACTGACTACAATACCCTATGACCTCGTACATGCCGTTTTATCTTTTTGGTGAAAATCTTTTACATTGCAGCTATGGAATTCATGGGTGTGCTGATGGTGGGTGACACCGGTGGGGCAGGATATGCTCAACTTTCGCGAACACCTGATATGATCACTGTTTTTACAGTGATTCACGAGTGCATGCCATCACAGCTATATATACTCCATTGCGCTCAATCCTGTGCATGTTTGTGTTTTCTATGTTAGCATTAGGAGTGACAGTCCTCCAACGGGCGGGGCAGTGAGTGATGAAGCATACTGTTATAGATCCCCTAGGGGAGTGGTGGTCATCCTAGGGACGAGCACCTGGTAGTAGATTATGGCAGCAATCACGACTTTGTCGACTGTCCTTTCGATTCTGCCTTGTGCACAGATATGATTTTGAAATCGGAATACGGTTTTGTCGTTCAGATTCAGGAGAGCAGGTGCAAACGTTCGCCGGACCGGGGGGGGTAGAATACTAGTATATCATACCGAATTTATTGCGAGCGATCGCCAAAGCTCGCCTCCTTGGACACGCTCCCGATCAAGTTTGATCGCAAATAAAATACAAATGAGGAATCTTTATCAGCGAGACGGTGCTACAGTATATACGAAATATATAACCATTCTGTTGGGACCATGACCAGTCGACTGGTTCAGCCAGCCATGTTCTATATCGGTTAGGCCCATTTAGCTTCGCCCATTTAGCTAATAATATACCAGAACAAGTCGATTAGTTGAGCCAATCATGTTCAATATCTGTTTGGCCAATTTAGCTAATCATATTCGATATCTGGGTTTTGGTATTGCAGCTGAATGTATCATTACCTAACTGATGAACAAATTGCGATGTTCTAACAATACTGTACGCACCACCAATGTCGTACAAAAGTTGTCAATTTCACAGCAACACATTCTAGACAAATTGCCAGCGATTTTGTAGGTTCAATTTTCTTTGTGCACGCGCACACACACACACACACACACACACACACACACATACATACATACATACATACACATACGCGCGCGCACACGCACGCACGCACACACATACATGCACGCACAGTGTCTCACCTGCTCACAAATGACAGAAATTTCACATTGTTTTACAAACTTATCATTAAAGGTTATTGTTTGGATATAGGAAAAGAACACACACACACGCGCGCGCACGCACACACACACTCACATACATACATACATACACGCACGCACACACACATGCACACACACACACACTGTTACTAGTCTGCTCCGAAATGGAAAATGCGTTTAAATTAATTGGTAACGTACACCTGTATTATTATTGTTTCGTGTATAGACTGACAAATTAAATATTATTAACAAGGGGCGTATACAAGATGTATCTAGGGAGGTGTCTAACATTTAATAAAAGGCATCCCCAGTATTCAGGTGGGGATGTAATGTTTAAAAACACTTCAAACATACACCAACATAAATTATCTGTTTGGAAATCTTCCACAGAAATTTCAAGTTGACCGAGATATTACCAATACAGTCATTGTATTCATCTGCTAAGTAATAATGATCACTTACTGTTTGCATTTACCATAGTTTGACACCCAATAGCCGATGTATTTTTTCGTGCTGGGGTGTCGTTAAACATTCAGTCATGCATTCATTCATTCATTCATTCATTCATTCTGCTAAGCAATAAATTTGTCAGGGCACTTTGAATTTTGGGGTGCGCACCCCTAAGATGTTCCCCTTGGGTTCACGCCTGTCATTGGGCCTATTAGTTGAGTTTTGTACTGTCACTTTTACAGTCACTGTAGTATTACAGTTTTGCAAAGCGATGACACTGGGTTAACTGTAGAGCAGTAGTTTCTAGTGTCATTTCCTCACTCTAAAATGTCTATACCTATTTAAAATGCTGGAATTTACGGGGTTTTTTTTACCCACATTCTTTGAAGGTGGGTAATAAATCAAATGCCACACTCATTTTCGTTAGATATAATATTTACGTAAGTCGCGAACTTTCTTTGTACGTGACCTAATTTTTTTTCCTATAGTATACCGGGAAAGTTAGTCCGTTTTGTAAAAACAATATCTATCGAAACTGAGTGTAGTGGTCTATATTTCCTATCGACCTATCGATACTAAATTGTACCTAGTAATTAATAATTAATGGTGTATCTGTTATTGGTGATTGTCTTACCGATATGACTACTGTTTGCTTGTCAATTATATTGATTTCTAGAAATATTTTTAGATAGCAGTTAACAATAACCGATATCTTATGATTATTGTTTAATAATAACATTTTAATGTTATATAAATGTAAAAATCTACATTACTTTAAAATAAAAAATTGAATATGAAATAGACTTTTCACCATTTGTATAAAGAGCATTGTTAAGATTAACGCAACTTTCCTATTCTTTTTAATCTTTATTTCAGTATTACGCGCGACAAAATAATATTTCTAGTGGCTATCGGAGGTCCTATTTACCGAGCTCAACCAAGCTCAACCGAGGGCTACCGAGAGCACATCGTGCTTTATTAAAGCTATAATAGGCGGAATATCTCCTCACCCGACTATTACATACCATTTGTCTTGAAACGACTTCATTCAAACGTATCTGAGTCTTCTTTGAAAATGATATCTATTTTTACCTACATGCACTTTGACAGTTGAATACACAGATAATTCAACAGTAAGTCTGTCTCATTTCCCACTAAATATTCCCTGGGTATGATGT
The DNA here is from genome assembly GCF_016097555.1 of Gigantopelta aegis. Lineage (NCBI taxonomy): Eukaryota > Metazoa > Mollusca > Gastropoda > Neomphalida > Peltospiridae > Gigantopelta > Gigantopelta aegis. The sequence continues at coordinate 66,492,164 of NC_054707.1, read as the reverse complement.
TAAACAGATAGTGGAAAGAATCTTGTTGAACAAATCAAAACATGTTTTCTCAAATTTTCCAAAATAATGGCCATTGCTTTAATCTTATTTACCATACATAATAGGAACCAAATTTCCTAAAACAGTAATGTAAATAAAGAACAGCTCTTAAAACTGATGTTTATGTTCAGATTTGTGATGCATCTGGCTGGGGTTTGGCAGAATCTGCAATGCTTTGTTGTTGTTTTTTTTTATTTTTTTTTTATATATATTTATATATTATCTTTCTTTTTCTTTTAATTAATTTTTTTTTTTTTTTTTTTTTTTTTTTTTGGGGGGGGGGGGGCATGTTTCGAATTTGATTTATCTATGTATTTTCAAAGAAGTCTTTTATTTTTATATTACACAAAAACAGGTTAATTATAATTCCTATAGTACAAACAATTGCAAATAATATTTTTTGTAACAAATTGTATACAGCATACAATTGTACAGTAATGATTCGAGGCCCCCAACCTTGACATTGCTCTTCTTTCTGGGGAAAATAAATTTGAAAAAAAAAAGAAAAAAGAAAGAAAAGAATCTGCAATGCATGTCAAGGTTCCATTCAAGTTACGTGCAGAACCTGACATGTTTAACATGGTTCTGTTCGTCGAAGCATCATGGCATGTATATTACTATGCATTCTTATCGAAATGCTCGTTATATTTCATTTCAACTTATTTTCGTGCTTATATCCAATTAAGGTTCAAGCACGCTGTCCTGGGCACACACCTCAGCTATCTGGGCTGTCTATCCAGGACAGTGGGTTAGTTGTTAGTTGGTTAGTGAGAGAGAAGAGGGTGTAGTGGCCTTACACCTACCCATTGAGCCCTTAAGAACTCGCTCTGGGTTGGAGCCGGTACCGGGCTGCGAACCCTGTACCTACCAGCCTGTAGTCGTTATACAAATATATTTGAATCGACTAATTTGCGATTAAGATTTCTTTTCTGTTGATATAGTATAAAGTGTATCTGCTAGCAGTGCTTAAAGGTAAGGTAATAAAAGTGAGTATCACAGGTGATACGAAGGTATGCTCACAGACAGAACGTGAAGGACGAACATCATACTTGATCACGACATGTTGTGATGTATTGCACAATCCTGTGTTATATTTACTTCCTGTGAGTGGGTGTATTTTCAGGAGACGTCGACAGCTGAACAACAGACAACATCACAGTTGGAAAGGATGTGGAACATATCTTGTCAAAGCCATGATTGATAATAATCAACTCAGAATATTCAATCATTATTTTGTTTAAATCTGAAATGAAGACAACTTAACCACAGTATCGTACCTGGATAGTGATATGCGTAGTATGTATGAGCCACTAAGCCAAGAAAACGCGAGAGTGCAGGCGCGGATTCAGGCGGGGACACAATGGGCTCGCCCCCTATTTTTGATAAAACAGTATATATTACAGAATACACACAAAAATGCTAACTTATCCCGTCCACCTGTCAAGGACCTTTAAATTATATTTTCAAAAACAACAACGGGTTTTGGGCCCCCTCTATTAACAACTCTTGGATCCGCGCCTGGAGTGGTAACGTGAGTATCATTTGTCAGTAATAACGTCAGTGACATACAAGAATAGCAACATCAGCAACATACAATAGCAGAGTCGGAATCAAGCAATTGTGACGTCAGTAACATACAATATAAACATAATTTAGTAACATAAAACAGTAACGTCATGAGTATACAAGAAAGTCAGTAACATACAATAGTAGTGATGTCAGAAATAAACAATAATAACGTCAGTAGATGTTTTTTGCTTAATGTGTGCCACTGGTGTAGCAGGATGAAAAAGAAAAAGAAAATGTTTTATTTAACGACGCACTCAACACATTTTATTTACGGATATATGGCGTCAGACATATGGTCAAAGACCACACAGATTTTGAGAGGAAACCCGCTGTCGCCACATAGGCTACTCTTTTACGACAGGCAGCAAGGGATCTTTTATTTGCGCTTCCCACAGGCAGGATAGCACAAACCATGGCCTTTGTTGAACCAGTTATGGATAACTGGTCGGTGCAAGTGGTTTACACCTACCCATTGAGCCTTGCGGAGCACTCACTCGGGGTTTGGAGTCGGTATCTGGATTAAAAAACCCATGCCTCGACTGGGATCCGAACCCAGTACCTACCAGCCTGTAGACCGATGGCTAACCACGACGCCACCGAGGCCGGTAGAAGGATGAATGAATGAATGAATGAATGAATGAATGTTTAACGACACCCCAGCACAAAAATACATATTGGCTATTGGATGTCATACAACGGTAAGTAATCAATATGATTATTTCCATTTAAAATAAAAATGGTATAATTATGTAAAACACAGTGTAATTGTGCTCGTCTTTCACAAACACCTGGCCCGAGTTCAGCCAGTTCAGCGGTAATTCCGTTTATTGTGTAACGTAAAAACAGTAACAAACGTTAGCGACAAGCGGTTGATTGAACGTACCCCTGAGGCTAGTTTAGTTAGCCTAAACAGCTGTTAGCAGACATGTTCAGAACCAAGGACTGAATCAATATATAAACTATTATTAAAAATATACTGACACACAATGAAAACGCAAAACAGATATTTTTCAATATTTTGTTCTGATTAATGAAAAATATATTTATTGGACTTAAAATAACAATTTATGAGAGGAAGCCATTGATTGGTACTTTTGTCTGGGTTTTAATCCTGGTTTTGTTCTCGTTACACATACAGACCGGCCTCGGTGGCGTCGTGGCAGGCCATCAGTCTACAGGCTGGTAGGTACTGGGTTCGGATCCCAGTCGAGGCATGGGATTTTTAATCCAGATATCGACTCCAAACCCTGAGTGAGTGCTCCGCAAGGCTCAATGGGTAGGTGTAAACCACTTGCACCGACCAGTGATCCATAACTGGTTCAACAAAGGCCATGGTTTGTGCTATCCTGCCTGTGGGAAGCGCAAATAAAAGATCCCTTGCTGCCTGTCGTAAAAGAGTAGCCTATGTGGCGACAGCGGGTTTCCTCTAAAAAAAATCTGTGTGGTCCTTAACCATATGTCTGACGCCATATAACCGTAAATAAAATGTGTTGAGTGCGTCGTTAAATAAAACACTTATTTCTTTCTTTCGTTACACATACAATAGCAGAAACACACAAATCGTGTGAAATGCGTTCACTACATGTTCAATCATGCAGCATGCAATGCACGTGAAATGCCAGTATGTGGACACATAAAAGTCACGTAACGGTGTCATATTCCTCGTCACATTAAGAATGCCACGACTCAGAGAAGAACAATGGGAGCGAGCGTCGGGCATGGTTCAAGGGAGGACTTCGCAAAGCCAAGTTGCTAGGACCTTCAGAGTACATCCATCAACTATTGGACGACTTGATGGACGTCATCAACAGACCGGGAGTGTCCGTGATCGACCTCGACCTGGTCAACGTCCCGTTACGTCACCGCCAGCCACCACCGCGTAACGTCGCTGAGCTTGCACAGGCGTTGCAGGAGGAGTGGAGGAACATTCCTGTGGCTTATTTGAGATGTTTGTGCCAATCCCTTCCCCGTCGTCTTCACGCATGCTCACGGGCCAATGGTGGTCACACCAGATACTGACCTTGATAGGGGGGGGTAGAACTTTTCGATTACGCATGCAACTCGATTACTGATGATAACTGGTCATGTTTCCATGTGAATGTATCTCATGAATACCAATCATTAATGTCATATTACATTATCCATCAATTCATTAATAGTTTGTCGTTATTTGCAATGAAAAATTGTTTTTGCGTTTTCATTGTGTGTCAGTATATATAATTTTGAAACTTGATTAGAACAACCAAAGGTATCCATACGTAATACAATCTAAAGGTAAATATTAGACTAACCCAGGGCTGATTTAACTATTATTTTAATAACAGTACTGGATCCAAATATCATCACGGTTTCGCCCGTGATTCATAAATGCATGTATCTATATATTTTTAGGTGAATTCACTTTGAGGAGACATTACATTAACTATATTACATAGCCAACATCTTGAGCCTTTTATTCAAACGTTTTCTTTAAATGACTAACACAAATAACACAGACCCTGTGGTTTGAGAATTCGAACACTATTTGCAAAAGGAGCATCTTGGTTTTAATAGACTGGTATACTTTACTATTAAAGACTTATTCACGCTGAAAGTAATAACTCCAATATCTCTCATTACTATCCGTTTCGTTGAGATGTGAAGAAAGTGATCAGTGAGGTGTATGTGTCTGCTTTATACTCTCATCCATCGTTAGCACGGACAGAAAATCACATCCGTCATTATGATCGCTTCGTGTTTGTCAGTCCGTTGTAATTAAAACCTTAATATCGTATCCATAGTACTTAACAATTTGTAACGCAAAGCGTAACGAAATAGGTCACTGTTGGTTCGCTGTTGTAAGTTGTTTTGGGTGAAAATCACATTTGTACGTAAAGGTTAGCAACAATCAGGCTCAGAAGAAAAAAAGCACACATCACTGAACGGCAAGCAGGTAATAAAACGGTTAATGTATATTAAAGGGACATTCCTGAGTTTGCTGCATTGTAAGATGTTTCCGACTAATAAAATATTTCCACGATTAAACTTACATATTAAATATATTTTCTTGTTTAGAATATCAGTGTCTGTATATTCAATGTGTTTCTGGTCGTCTTGATATTTGTAAGAAGCCCAAACTGGATTTTGTCTTCAAATAATTTCGTACGTACGAAAAAACAATATTTTAGGAAATAAAATGAAATTTAAGCTAGTACAAATATTAGAACGATCAGAAACACGTTTAATATACAACCACTAATATTTTATGCAGAAAATATATTTGATATGTAATTACAATCGTTAAAAAGTCTCTGTTAGTCGATAACATCTTAAAAATTGCAGCAAACTCAGGAATGTCCCTTTAAAAACAAAATTTAAAAATACCCCACGTTTTTAAAATTATAAAAAAAAAACCCACCTAACACGTAACGGAACGTCAACACAATGGAATTATCTATTTTAAGAAGAAGAAATTTGTTTTGTTTAACAATACCACTAGAACACATATATTTATTAATCATCGAAACTACATTTTTCCATTAGTAGCAAGGGCTCTTTAATATGCACCATCCCACAGACAGGATAGCACGTACCATGACCTTTGAAATACCAGTCGTGGTGCACTGGCTGGAACGAGAAATAGCCCAATGGGCCCACCGACGGGGATCTATCCTAGACCGACCGCGCATCAGGCGTGCGCTTTACCACTTGGCTACGTCCAGCCCCCACCTATGTTAAGTACCCAAAGGTACCGTACAGTGTTGTACAGGGGCCTAGTGTATCTTTAACTCTCACTAACCGTGGCGGTATTAAACACAACCGCTGTCACACGATTGAATTTGCAGTGGCACATACGGTCCAATCCGATTTGCATGCTACATCTTGTTCCTGCATGGTTCGCCGTAATTCCGTGGATGAGAGGAAACAACTTTCCTTATTGACAACGTGTTAGGACATCACAGGAGGAGTGCGGAAAATCTGATAAAGATCGCAGTTTATTACATTCTGTGTACGCCTAATCGCCCAAATCGATCAGCACAGCACATACCAGGCCAGAGTGAGAACACTTCAAGGTTATTCGCTGGACATAAATGCAATTATTGTTCGTTTTATGGCTATCGAATTGGTCTTCCTCAACAGAGTGCATGTCAATGTATCGATCCCATCTAAAACGTTTCCCAATTCCAAATGGATAATCGTTGCGAAACAAGATTTTTATTTTGAAAAAATTATTCTGTTGAAATGCCTTTATGGATTCGCGTGTTTAGCTGTTGTTAGTTTTTATTTTTGTGGATTTTAATTTTGTTAAATAATATTATTTTTGATGTGAGAAGGCCGTACATGTATTGCTATTTTTAAAACTATGAACGACTATACCAATTAGCACATTCAAGATCGTATTTATGCACAATACAGTCCAAAGAATTATAACAAAGTCATCATATGCTCTAATAATTTATTGTCAGATGCTTCTCCATCTAAAAGAAGACAGAACTCTACAGCAAGATATATCCTACTTTTCCTGTAAGACGACTGCCACTTCTAAGACTGGTAAGCTCAGCACTGTTTTAAAATCGAGTAACTCTGTATTATCAACAAAAAGATATGCCATTTCGTTTTGTTTTTCTCCTTCTTAAAATATCAGTTGTAAAATGTAGGGAGATATCACAAAATTAGTGTTGACATTTTATATTAAATAATCCCCAATTAACGAACAATAAAACGTTAATGCATATCCTAGTACTTGTTTTAATTTTATTTTGTGTCCTTTGAATCAATTTGGGACTGTAATAACCATTAAAAAGATTAGTTTAAAAGACGAAATAATGTTGTTGAGAATAGTATCCTGTTATATTTGTTGTTTGTGTGTGGGTTTTTTGTTGTTGTTGGGTTTTGTGTGTGTGTGTGTGTGTGTGTGTGTGTGTGTGGTTGATGTTTTGGTTGGGGTTTGGGGGGTTGGGGTAATTTTTAATATGTATTTATCTTTGATTATTATTTTTACATCTATGTTCCTTATTGTGAAAAGGCGAATTTACAATACCGACTGATTTATATGACTGCGGGTTAAGATCTAGTGGTGTTGTTATGCAAAACAAACTTTAACTCTCAACTAAAACATGATACACATTTTACTTTTTTAAGTTTTACTTTCAGTTTGGCATATGTGTACAACTCTATTAGTTTAAAGCATAACATTAATGAATTAATAAATTACTGTTTTCAAAAAACTTGAGCCACGGTAAGCTGTATGCACGTATCACCATATAAAATCATGGTAATACAAACGTCAGAGTTCAGATAATTTAGGACGATAACACACACACACACACACACACACACACACACACACACTATCCTTAAAATCCTTGCATATTGTAAACAAAATAATTGTGACGAAAATTGACTTCGTGAAAGAATGTCAATTTGAAATATTGTATATAATGATTACCGTGGAATAATTGTTTCGTGTTTCTGCACCGAGTGTTTCGTGGATCTCTTTAATTAACATCATCTATCTAAAGGCGTATTTGGCAAAATGGCAATCGACTGGCGCACCATCTACGGGCTGTACATGCTTCAGCAGACGGCCAGCTCATGCAATTACATGATACGAAATCCACAGAATACACTGGCTGTGGAGCCATTTATTTCCAGTTACTTGGCGACGAGTGCGATCTGCATGAGATACAGGCGCAGAGGGATGACCGTGGCCATTCTTTTATCTATTATAGTACGTGGCTGATTAAAATGAATGAATTCGGAAGCAATATGTTCTAATGAGCTATGCTGTTAATGCGGTTTTCCTACAGCGAGAAAGAACGGATGCAATTTGATTAGGAATTTTTACGATATTTTGTTCAGCAAGTTAAGGAAACACTCTTGCCCTCCCACCCTAGCGTCAAGAGAAGGTCCTTTGTCTTGTAAATTCTGAGGATGATATAAATAGTTACTATCTGGGCTCTTCTTTATAGATATTTAGAAAGGCATAAAAAATATTGTTTCATATTACAGCACATATAAGCTACACCTATTGATAACGTAGTAACGAAGTTGTTATATGTGCTTCCTCATAAACACTTTTGATGTACCAGTTGCTGTGCACTGGTTGGGAAGGGGAAAATTCGAGACCACCGAGGGGTTTCGATCCTTTATCACTGAGTTTCGTCTCACGTTTAACCTAAATTCTGTCCTAAAAAGTTTGTTTTGTTTCAGGGCACCACTAGAGCACATTGATTTATTAATCATCGGCTATTGGATCTCAAACATTTGGTAATTCTTTTTTTAAATTGTTTTTATTCACAGAACCCCTGTTTACACTTGTGTCCATCACAACCCGGGGACAGAAGTGATGGATATTTTAACATACGAATGCATTATAATTGATGAATTATTTATTACACAAAATTATCATATACTACTAAATCAAAATCACTTATATGGATACTTCACACACACACACACACACACACACACACACACACACACACAGAGAGAGAGAGAGAGAGAGAGAGAGAGAGAGAGAGAGAGAGAGAGAGAGAGAGAGAGAATCTAAATTGTAAGCTAGGTGTGAGTAAATTAAAGTTATATATATATAGTAGTTAAATCTTAAAAGGAGTTCTGCCAAGATTTATTTATTAATATATTCCTTCCATTACACACACGCACACATACATAGACATTACGATAAAAAGGTATATTTACATATTGATGTACACCACATTTCATTATAAAAAAACAAAAAACCATACACCATTATAATTGGGTTGTATATCTAGCATGTATATGACAATCGAAATACAAACACACACAGAAACAAAATATTACCATAAAATTCTGTCCAATTATTGCTTGGCTACATATTACATAAATTATGATACATAACCCACTTTGTTTGACATTTATGGTGTAAACGTTTACTATGATGGATGCTTCGTTCAATTATATATCTTGATTTTAGAACATATTTGAAATGTTTAATATTTGGTAATGTATCCGTTACTTTACATTTGTAAATAAAGAACTTTGAATGTAATAAAAAAGAGATAAACAAATATTATAAATGTGTGGACAGTTATCGTGTATCAGCTGGACAAAAGCATTCCAAAATGTTTTGACTGGAATACACTCCTAAAAGAGATGAACTATAGTTTCTGGAGTGCCTTCACAAAATGTACAAAGATTATTATCAGTTTTGTAGATTTTTACTAAAAACAGATTAGTTGTGATAATTCCATGTAGTAACCTGCACTGAAACCATCGTAACTGCTTATCTGGGGTTGTCTTAATCGGCTTGCAATATATTTTTGTCCAATCGATATCAGAATGAAATAATTCTTCCCATTGTGATTCAGCCTTTATAATGTTAGTTTTATTTGTTAATATATAATAGTACTGTTTAGAAAGAAAGAAGTGTTTTATTTCACGACGCACTCAACACATTTTATTTACGGTTATATGGCGTCAGACATATGGTTAAGGACCACACAGATTTTTTTAGAGGAAACCCGCTGTCGCCACATAGGCTACTCTTTTACGACAGGCAGCAAGGGATCTTTTATTTGCGCTTCCCACAGGCAGGATAGCACAAACCATGGCCTTTGTTGAACCACTTATGGATCACTGGTCGGTGCAAGTGGTTTACACCTACCCATTGAGCCTTGCGGAGCACTCACTCAGGGTTTGGAGTCGGTATCTGGATTAAAAATCCCATGCCTCGACTGGGATCTAAACCCAGTACCTACCAGCCTGTAGACCGATGGCCTGCCACGACGCCACCGAGGCCGGTCAAAGTATTGTTTAGAGCCCTTTTTAACCGAGAAGAGTTTCCTCATAATATTAGTGTCATCCAGTAAAGAGGTATCTGGTTGTGTAATTATTAAACTTGAGAAATATTTTCTAATTGCTTGAACAACACCTAATAAGGCACAAACGATATTTCAGTGTCGCAATTGTCTTGAAATTCTGTTAAAGTACAAATTTTACCCTTTCTATTACAAAAAGTCTGTAATTTGTAAGATACCTTTTTGATACCATTTCGAGTTATAAAAAGGTTTTTTGTCAATAAATATTAGGATTGTAAAATACTGGTTCTGTTAAAAATTCTTCAAATGATGAACACGAAATGTTATCAGCAAAACATTTGAAGGCATTCAAACAGACTTTCCAAAATCAGTTATTTATTTTGTCCAATAAGTTAGCAGAGTATGAATTTCCAAAATTAGCAATATTGATAAAATCGGGATATACCGATAAGAGAACATCCTTCCATTTGAAACTTTGTGTAACATCGAGAATCTTTCTAGTTCATATGAGTTTCAGTGCTTTTACATATGAATATATATCAACCATACCAAGTCCTCCGTCACTAACAGGACGGCAAGCTACTGTTCTTTTGATTCTACCAGATTTATTATTCTAGACAAATTTAAATAGCATATGGTTTAATTTTTTTAAACAATTTCCGGGGGGGGGGGGGGGGGGGTACCATAACTGTTGTTTCGAACGCTTTTTACTCCCATCCTTGATGAATTCGGTGTCATCTGCATATTGTGTCATGAGGAGATTCTGATTATTAAATGTTAAACCTCTAATATCTGGATTATTCCTAATCATAAGAGCTAGAATCTCTGCACATAATAAAAACATATATGGAAATATTGGGTCGCCTTGTCTACAGCCTCTATGAATTTCGAACCATGGAGATAAGGTACCATTAATTATTAAACAAGATTTAATATTTTTATGTAATGTTTGGATCCATCTTCTTATGTCATTTCCAAAGCCGAAAAAAGTTAAAGCATTTTCAATGAAGGGCCAGGATACTGAATCAAAGGCTTTTTCAAAATCTACTAAAAATAGCATCCCTAGAATATTAAATAATTCAATATTAACCAACGAATCGTATATTAAACGAATGTTGTCACCAATATAACTATTTGCCATGAAATCAGTTTGGTCTTTGCTAATTAATTTTGAAAGAACCTTTTTATTTTTTTAGATATTCAGCAATGACTGAAGACAGTAGTTTAAGAGAGCAGTTCAAGAGAGAGATTGGACGCCAATTTTTTTTTAATTGTTTTGGTTTATCACCTTTTAGGATACATGTAACAATTCTTTGCTTTTGAGTGACAGAAAGTTCACCTTTTTTTAAAACCTTCATTTATTGATCTTAGTAAGTAGATGCCAATATCTTTCCAGAATGTTTTTAATAAAATTCGTAGGTAAATCCAGGTAGGTAGGTGTTTTTTTTAAAGCATTTAACAATTCATCATAAGTAATTTCTCCTTTAACGGAATTTGCTTCTTCGTCATTTTATTTATTTACTGCGACATTTTTAGAGAAACAAAAATGGAGTCAAGATCGTACTTAAAATTCCTTAGCTTCCATACATATATCTCGTGTGTCTGTTACAATAGTATCTTTGGTAATTCTGACATATAGTCTTGAAAAGGATACCCGCTACATTTTTCCATCAGTAACAAGGGATCTTTTATATGCACCATCCCACAGACAGGATAGCACATACCACGGCCGTTTGTTTTTTTGTTTTGTTTTTTCTTTATTTATTATTATTTATTGTCCCCAGATCACTGGCAATGTCAAGGTTGGGGTGCCTTGAATCATTGTCTTACATTTCATAATATTTACATATAGTTATACATACGTAGTGCATGCATACATACATACATACATACATACATACATACATACATACATACATACATATGTACATTCATATTACATATACCAATACTTCATATATACTTTCAAAACATAGTCATACCCTATTAATGTATATGTACACCCATAATTATCTGAAATGATTTTGATCTGAAAGTCAAAGAAAAAAAAAGAAAAAAAGAAAAGAAAAGAGAAATAGGGAAGAAAAGGAAAGAAAGACAAAAAAGACAGAGGGGAGAAAGAAACAATTTGTTTATGGGGTTCAGGCTAATTAAAAAAACAATAAAATTTAATAAGCGAAGCAAAATAGTGTCTACCAGTTAATATCCACACTTAATGTCATATAGAGAAGAAGCAGTTACGAGTAGATATGGTGGATGTAAGATTCATAAAAAAAGATAAATCTAGAATTGTATTTCCAAACAAGTTATGGTATTTTTATAAATAAAAAGCAATAAGCAAAGAAACCAAAGGAAAGGGTCCTAACCTATAGTTAAAGAAGATGATGCTTTTGATGTTATTCGTCAATACTGAAAAGGTTACCACGGCCTTTGATATACCAGTTGTGGTGCACTGGCTGGAACGAGAAATAGCCCAATGGGCTCACCGACGGGGATTGATCCCAAACCGACCGCGCATCAAGCGAACGCGTCATCACTGGGCTACGTCCCACTCCAATTTCTGTCCTACGTTCTGGGAGCCATTTTTCGCTATATGTTTGCAAACTATTTTGACTGGTTCTCGAAGTGGTCATTCGATGTAATGTGCAGCGTAAACATCAGTCTAGCAAACGTTAGCTACAAACGGCTGGCTGAACTTACCCTCGACTTAGCATCTTGTCTCTAAATTAAATTCTGCCCTACGTGTAGTCAGCCGTTTTTCGCTAAAAACGTACCCCAGATTACAGCTTGTATGATAAGAACAATAAGGGCAAATTTGCGAGATTCAAACCTATTGCACTGTTTCACATGACATTTGACAAATCTGCGACATTAATCTGACGGCCAAAAACAAATGTCCAAATAAGGTTGGCGCTTCGCTAAACACCATTATTGAAGGATAAAACTCAAACTGCGCCGAAAGTCACTGACCTGTTTGGCTTTGGGCTCAAATTATATTTTATTTCTTTTGCTGATCTGTGAGAGAGAAAAAAAATCATTTTAAATATCCGGAACAAATTAACGTATGGCGCATTAATACCACGCCGCCGGTAAAAAATAAGAAGAGATGATTACGATCGTATTAGACTGAACTGATCTCAACTTCTAAGCTGAAGATCTCTCCTCCGGCATATGGTAGACATTATTTGCAATAACATGCACAGTCACGTATTTATTTATCGCCACTTTTGTAATACCAGATTTTTGTTTTTACATTTCAATAAGTTACACAATGAATGAATTGTTTAACGACATCTCGGCACATTAAAACCCAGGCTATTTTGATTTATATAATATAGTCATGTTGACATTTTGTCGAGAAGGTGAGGAGAGGAATCCTGCTGTCGCCACATAGGCTACTCTTATCGATATATGAGATAGGGATCATGCACATGCAATTTCCCATAGACAAGACAATACATACCACGATATTTGATGTACCGATCGCACTTCTGGCGAGTGCATTACTAGTGAGCTACACCCCGTCACGTTTTGCTTGGTAGTACTGCGATAAATTAACGACTGTTAGCCGACAACCTAAAAACAGACCCGTAAGAACGGGTGGGGGGACTACATCCCTTACTTGAAGGCCAAAACAGAGAGAGAGAGAGAGAGAGAGAGAGAGAGGGGGGGGGGGGAGAGAGAGAGGAGCACACACACACGCACACACACGCACGCACACACAGACGCACACACACACGCACGCACACACAGACACACACACGCGCACACACAGACACACACACGCACACACACACACACACACACACACAGACACACACCTAATATATCCAAATGTTCTGGGGAGCACGATCCCAAGTATCCCAGGAGAACGTTTTATATTTTACGATAGTCGTTAGGAAGCTTTGAAGTATTGATGACTATATCACACTATGGGGATGGACGAGTCTCGAAAAATACAATTAATTTTACCTCTGATGGATTTAGTGGAACTGTTTTAATGCTTGACTGGTTTACATAAATCTCTGGGGAATACTTGTGCACGGTTATTAAGGGTGTTTACCACAGATGCTGGCTAGACAATGAAAGTGTTAGGGTTCTAACTGAAAATTTGGTCAAACATGTTATACGCATTCATGGAAAAAGTTCCCGCGCACCAATCAAAATGGTCTTAAACCAAGTATAAAGTTTGTAAATGGTTGAAATTTGTGGCTCTTGTGAACACACAATAATTTTCTTTTTTTCTACAACAGAATGCACTTGCTTAGCTCTTCGAGTTATCTTCTCTACATCATTTTTGGATTTCCGTTTTTAAGCTCCACAACTACAATCATATGGACCTTTTAATATGAGACTTTTTGAAAATTCGACAGTGGGCGTGCGGACAAGTTTATGGTAAAAGAACATGAAAATCTAAACACGTTTGGAGGAAAAATAACTCTCGAAGAAGTGTAATTTGTCCCCCAAAATAAAAGAGCACGGGCTGTGGGCTGCGGATGGTGGGCTGTAGTAAAGCTGATGGTAGGCTGTAGTAAAGCGGATGGTGGGTTGTAGTAAAGCGGATGGTGGGCTGTAGTAAAGCGGATGGTGGGTTGTAGTAAAACGGATGGTGTGCTGTAGTAAAGCGGATGCTGGGCTAACAGACAATCGATTATAAACCGTACAGTAAATGATGAGCTGAACACAGCTCTGTTGTAGCTAAAGCATTCGGCTGATCATTAGGTGGGTCAATGGATCGATCGCCCTCGATGGACTAGATTTGTGTCCACAGCCAACCAGTTCCCAGAAGTCGGTACATCAAAGGCCAGGGTAGATTCAGTAAGTATGATGTCTATTGGAAAAAGCGGCAAGAGAACTTTATATAGAGATGCGCGGTGGACCCATTTGGGCTATTTCTCGTTCCAGCATTACAAAGAAGAAGTTTGTTTTGTTTAACGACACCACTAGAGCACATTGATTTATTAATCATCGGCTATTGGATGTCAAACATTTGGTAAATTTAACATATAGTCTTAGAGAGGAAACCCGCTAAAAAAAATTCAATTAGTAGCAAGGGATCCTTTATATGGAATAACACATACCACTGCGTCGGTGGGCCCATTGGCTTATTTCTCGTTCCAGCCAGTGCACTACGACTGGTATATCAAAGGGCGTGGTATGTGCTATCCTGTCTCTGGGATGGTGCATGTAAAAGATCCCTTGCTTTTAAAGGGACATTCCTGAGTTTGCTGCATTGTAAGATGTTTCCGGTTAATAAAATATTTCTACGATTAAACTTACATATTAAATATATTTTCTTGTTTAGAATATCAATGTCTGTATATTCAATGTGTTTCTTTTCGCCTTAATATTTGTAACAAACCCAAACTGGATTTTGCCTTCAAATAATTTCGTACGTACGAAAAAAAACTTCTTTTAGGAAATAAAATGAAATTTACGCTATTACAAATGTTAGAACGATCAGAAACACATATGTCATGCAGGAAAATATATTTGATATGTAATTACAATCGTGAAAAAAGTATCTGTTAGTCGATAACATCTTAAACATTGCAGCAAACTCCGGAATGTCCCTTTAATGAAACAAATGTAGCGGGTCTCCTTTATGACTGTGTCAAAATGGCCATATGTTTGACATCCAATAGCCGATGATTAATAAATCAATGTGCTCTAGTGGTGTCGTTAAACAAAATAAACTTATCTTAGATCAACCGCGCACCAAGCGAAAGCTTTACCCGCCGTCTATTGGAACGTCCATATAAAGTTATCTTGCCGCTTTTACGTAGGAGTAGTCTATCTTTCTTTCCTTTCTGTCTCTCTCTCTCTCTCTCTCTCTCTCTCTCTCTCTCTCTCTCTCTCTCTCTCTGCTTGTTCCTCTCTCTCTCTCTCTCTCTCTCTCTCTCTCTCTCTCTCTCTCTCTCTCTCTCTCTCTCTCTCTCTCTCTCTCTCTCTCTCCATCCTTTCATGGTAATTCTGACATGTCTTCCAAGTTTCCAAATAATCATAAATTAGATGTCAAATAGCCTCCGTTTAAAAAGTGCTGAAGTGCTTTTAAATAATCTGAACACGTTAATAAGAAGGGCAAAGCCTTAGTTTATATACACCAGACACCAAAATAACATTAACAACACTATACGAGGGTACTGACATTAATGGAGACCACTCAATTGACAATTAACATATTTATTCGCCTTCCTTCATCTGTTTGCTTTTTTACACGCCTGTCAGCACAAGCGATGGATTGGTAAGTAAATCACTGTAATGAATTCATTGAAAGTTTGATTCATTTGTCTTAACAATTCTCAAGTCAGAGTTCTGCGACATTTTCCCGCCTTCGAAAGCGTGTCTCGTCTGCATACGGGAGAAGGTTGCAATCTGCACGTGCGCGAGTAAATCTCATCCGGATTACATTGATTTTAAGTTCTGTTTCCCGTTCTTTCGCAGTCTGTTCGTTAATTGTGAATATCGGATTTTCTCAGCACACACAGCGTCGGTGGTGTCTAAGTTAACAACTTTCTGACAGTCCCATACCCATATAGCAGCTCGTGTTTGTGCTGTCATAGAGGTTTGTGCGCAGTCCATTTGCGCATAGCTGAGAGTCGCAGAGAGTCCCAGGTATATCTTCTGTTGCATACGATTAATGAAGCAGGTGCGTGTACGGGGGTGGGGTGGTGGTGTCCAATTCCCCTGTACTTTGCGGGAGAGCCGATGTTTAAGATATTAAAGGGACACACCCTAGTTACGGCTAGTTGTTAACCATTACGGCGTTGTTTTTCGCTATTAAACCCATTTTTTCACAAATAAAATTGCACTTTACTTACCGTTTATTATTTAGAATATACATTTCCATTCACCTGAAGTGTTTTTTGGTAATCCTGGTAATCCTGGTGTTTGTAATACCACAAAATGCATTTTTCGTATTTCTGAAAAAAGGACGCACGTTTGAGAAAAAAACGTTGAGCAGACAAGGTCTAATCTATTTTTAGACGGGATATTTCCATTTCAATTTCACAGACGTTGGTATACCACGTGACCGTTATCATTTTGGTTCGGTTTGTTTTCTCGTGCACGGTTCGCGCAATTAACACCCGATTTGTTGTTGTTCATTTCTGAGATTTTTCTTCACAGTTCGTGAACATTTTCAGTAACAATAAAGTTCAGACAAGTAAGTATCTCATTACAAAACGTTACAAACCCTTAAAACCAATAATTTTGCTAAGTCCTACGATATCTGGAGAGGGGATACAACCAGGACAGAACAGTTGGAACATGTCCAGGAGAGGTGAAAAGAACGCACCCCAAGTCTGTGAAATTTGTCGTGACGTAGGCATTGTTGTGCTTCGAGCGACATCTACCGGTGACATCAGAATACAAACTTTTAAAATCATTTCAAGCAATTGGGACATGGGGATTCCCATGGTATTTATCGATATAAAACCTGCTTTTTCACTCCATTTGATAAAAACGTGATCTAAGTGTGTTACAGGTTTGTAGATTAACCAAATTATAATTTATTTTCGCTGAATGAAACTAGGGTGTGCGGCTTTAATTGTTAAATATTTATTTTTTAAAGCTCACTGAATCAGTTACAATTCGCCCTGAGTGGCAGCCGGTACTGGGTTGCGAACCTATTACACTCTTAAAGGCATATTGTCACAGACCACAGACCTATTTAATGATCTAATCAGTTACAATTCGCCCTGAGTGGCAGCCGGTACTGGGTTGCGAACCTATTACACTCTTAAAGGCATATTGTCACAGACCACAGACCTATTTAATGATCTAATCAGTTACAATTCGCCCTGAGTGGCAGCCGGTACTGGGTTGCGAACCTATTACACTCTTAAAGGCATATTGTCACAGACCACAGACCTATTTAATGATCTAACAAAGTATTACCTGAACAAAAATAATTTGATTTGTCCCTAAATGTACTTTATTCAACCATCTTCATAACCACCATACTCCATTTATTAATGACATTTTGTAAAAATAATTGAATTATGGCAATGGTCCATAATTCAAAACCTAAAATGCCGAGACGGATGACATGGACTTCACTCCATCATGGTTCAGTTAAAGTGATGCGATAGCTAGATTTGGTTTCCAACAATTAATGTAATTTTTATATAGTATCCATTTTTAGAGAAATAAGGTCCTTAAATCCGTGACAGTATACATTTAAGTCCAAGGCTTAAACACTACACCACCGAAACCGGCGAAGCCTGCACGAGTATATATAAATATTTAATTCTTTTCCAGTGTACGCTGTCGGGTGATGTAATATGTAGTTTGTTTTAGTGGGTGGGGGCTTGCGCTTTTTTAAAGATAAATATACTTTTTGGTGTGACAAATTACCCTTTTTAATGATAAAATAATAATAACTACAGAGGACGTAGACGAAAAAGATTGCTCGCTGTTCGCGTTTGCGATCGCATCTACGTTTGTATGGTGAAAAAGCCCCCAGACTGAGATTGTGCAACGATCGAGTGTAACAGATTCGTCGCCGATCGTCTGTGACCTCAGTGTTCTTGCGTTGGTGTTACGATGATTGGCATTCGTCGGTGCTCCGAAAAGAAAAAAATCGTCCGCCACAAGAGTTCAGTAAGCGCCACAACGAAACACGTCTTCGACCATCGGGCACAGTTCGCAATTGACCTGAATGTATGTTTGACGATGTTCGCGCATGCTAAACAAAATACATGTATTATATTTGGAATCTGTCAGAAAAATACATCAGCTATTGGGTGTCAAACTATGGAAAATGGAAAATGCAAACATTTGGAACCTGTCAGCGTTCAGCAACTCAGTATCAGTTTGTTTCTTTGTTTTATTTAACAACAGTACTAGAGCATATTTATTTATTAATCATCTGCTATTGGATGTCAAACATTTTGTAATTTTTACATATTATAGTCTTAGAGAGGAAACCCGCTTCATTTTTCCATTTGCAGCAAGGGATCATTTATATGCACCATCTCACAGAAATTATATCACACACCACGGCCTTTGATATATCAGTCGTGGTGCACTGGCTGGAACGAGAAATAGCCCAATGGGCCCACCGACGGAGATCGATCTCACACAACTAAACATGTTTTTGACCATCGGGCAGAGTTCGCAGTTGACTTGAGTATATTATGTTTGACGATGTTCCAAACAATATACATGTATTTTATTTGGAACCTGTCAGGTTTCCACAACTCTGTATCGGTGTCAATATCAACATGCATTAAAACAATACCAATAAAAAATGATATTTAAAAATGTAAAGATACAATTTGTTTTGTTTAACACCACCACTAGGGCCTCATTGATTACTTAAGGAGGCGGGACGTGGCTCAGAGGTAAAGCGCTCGCCTGATGCGCGGTTCGTTTAAGATCGATCCCTGTCGGTGGACATATATCAAAGGCCGTGGTATGTGATATCATTTCTGTGGGATGGTGCATATAAAAGATACCCTTGCTACTAATGAAAATTTTTTTCCTCTCTAAGACTACATGTCAAAATTACCAAATGTTTGACATCAAATATAGCCGATGATTAAAAAATCAATGTGATTAATGCTGTCGTTAAAAAAAAAAAGAATAAAAAAAGCCCACACCCAAAACCCCAGACAAAAAAAACAAAAAAAAAATGAATCATAACTACATCGTGTTAATGGACCACTGGACTTAGCGGGATTTAGCTGTCAGTAGAGCGCTCGCCTGGGGCGTAAAGCTGTATCCTAACCGGACGCGAGCGACGAGAGCAATGCGAGTGATTATTTTAGAAATCATTTATATCAATCGCCGAATCCTAACCGCATGCGTACAGCGCGACAGATAAATATTTTATATGTCGCGTCGCACGCGTCCGATTTGGATATGGCGATTAAAATCAATGATTTCTAAATAATCACTCGCGTCGCTCGTGTCCGGTTAAGCTGTATCCTAACCGGCCGCGAGCGACTATTTTAGAAATCATTGATTTCAATTGCCGTATCCTAACCGAACGCGAGCGACGCGACATTTAAATCTGTCGCGTCGCGCGCGTGCAGTTAGGATGCGGCATTGGAAATCAATGATTTCTAAAATAATCGCTCGCATCGCTCGCGGCAGGTTAGGATAGAGCTTTAGGATACAGCTTAAGCTCTACCCTAACCGGCCGCGAGCGATATGAGCGATTATTTTAGAAATCATTGATTTCAATTGCTGTATCCTAACCGCACGCGTACGACGCAACATACATTTGTCGCGTCGCGCGCGTGCAGTCTCTCTCTCTCTCTCTCTCTCTCTCTCTCTCTCTCTCTCTCTCTCTCTCTCTCTCTCTCTCTCTCTCTCAACACCTAAGACGATTTATTTAAATGTAATTAATGTTAAGTTGTGCGTCAGTATTGAATAAAAAGCAAGGTTGCGAATAAGGTTAAAACGATTATAATATTGTAAGGACTGCTTGTGAGGACTGCATAAAGTTGTAATGACAGCGAAGATTGTGCGCAAGGTTGATGCGACTGTGAAGACTGTCTGAAAGGTTGCGGATATTATGCGGACTGTGTATAAGGTTGCGGAGATTGTGAGGACTGTGTAAGGTTGCGGAATCAGCGAGGACTGTGTAAGGTTGCAGAGACTGTGTTTAAGGTTGCGGAAATTGTGAGGACTGGGTTTAAGGTTGCGGAGATTGTGAGGACTGTGTTTAAGGTTGCGGATATTGTGAGGATTGTGTAAGGTTGCGGAGATTGTGAGGACTGTTTAAGGTTGCGACGATTGTGAGGACTGTGTGTAAGGTTGCGGAGATTGTGAGGACTGTATGTAAGGTTGCGGAGATTGTGAGTACTGTGTGTAAGGTTGCGGAGATTGTGAGGACTGTGTAAAGTTGACGGATTGTGAGGACTGTGTAAGGTTGAGGAGATTGTGATGACTATGTAAAGTTAAGGCGATTGTGAGAACTGTGTGTAAGGTTGCGAATATTGTGAGGACTGTGTAACGTTGTGAATATTGTGAGGACTGTGTAAGGTTGCGGAGATTGTGAGGACTGTGCATGGTTTTGAATATTATGAGGACTATGTAAGGTTGCGATTATTGTGAGGACTGTAAGGTTGCGGAGATTGTGAGGACTGTGTTTAAAGTTGCGGAGATTGTGAGGACTGTGTTTAAGACTGTGTGTAAGGTTGCGAATACTGTGAGGACTGTAAGGTTGCGAATATTGTGAGGACTGTGTACAAGGTTGCGGATTTTGTGAGGACAGAGTATAAGGTTGCGGATATTGTGAGAATTGTGTGAGTTTGAGGCGATTGTGAGGACTGTGTAAGATTGCAAATACTGTGAGGACTGTGTCTAAGGTTGCGGAGATTGTGAGGACTGTGTGTAAGATTGCGTAGGCTGTAAGAACTGTAAGGTTGCGGAGATTGTGAGGACTGTGTGTCAGATTGCAAATACTGTGAGGACTGTGTGTAAGGTTGCGGAGATTGTGAGGACTGTGTGTAAGGTTGCGGAGGTTGTGAGGACTGTGTACGGTTGCGGTGATTGTGAGGACTGTGTGAGGTTGAGGCGATTGTGAGGACTGTGTAAGGTTACGAATATTGTGTGGATTGTGTGTACGGTTGTGGAGATTGTGAGGACTGTGTAAGGTTGCAAATATTGTGAGGACTGTGTAAGGTTGCGAATATTGTGAGGACTGTGTAAGGTTGCGAATATTGTGAGGACAGTGTATAAGGTTGCAAATATTGTGAGGACTGTTTACGGTTGCGGAGATTGTGAGGACTGTGTTTAAGGTTGAGGCGATTGTGAGGACTGTTTTCAGGTTGCGGATATTGTGCGGACTGTGTAAGACTGCGGAGATTGTGAGGACTGTGTAATGTTGAGGTGATTGTGAGGACTGTTTAAACTTGTGTGGATTATAAGGACTATGTGTAAGGTTGCACATAGTGTGATGATTGTCAATGTCTGCCAAGAAATCGTGGGGACTGTTTAAAGCAGCTGGGATTGCGATGGCTTTGTAAAGTTGAGGATATATGTGCAAAGTTGCGGAGATTTTGAGGACTGTCGGCAAGCTTGTAGGAAAGAAAAAAGAAAGAAGTGTTTTATTTAACGACGCACTCAACACATTTTATTTACGGTTATATGGCGTCAGACATATGGTTAAGGACCACACATATTTTGAGAGGAAACCCGCTGTCACCACTACATGGGCTACTCTTCCGATTAGCAGCAAGGGATATTTTATTTGCGCTTCCCACAGGCAGGATAGCACAAACCATGGCCTTTGTTGAACAAGTTATGGATCACTGGTCGGTGCAAGTGGTTTACACCTATCCACTGAGCCTTGCGGAGCACTCACTCAGAGTTTGGAGTCGGTATCTGGATTAAAAATCCCATGCCTCGACTGGGATCCGAACCCAGTACCTACCAGCCTGTAGACCGATGGCCTGCCACGACGCCACCGAGGCCGGTCCAAGCTTGCAGGAATTGTGAGGACTGTGTGGAAGGTTGCGACGAATGTAAGGTTGTGTGCAAGGTTGCGGAGACTGAGGACTGTGTAAGGTTGTGTGCAAGGTTGTGGAGACTGAGGACTGTGCGCAAGGTTAAGCGCATTGTGAGGATTGTAAAGTTGCGAGGATTGTATGGATTATATGATTATGAGGACCGTCTGTAAGGCTGGAGGGAAAGCAGAGATTCTCTGTAAAACTGAGGGGATTGTGGGGACTGCGATGACGCTCTCTGTTTGCCAACAATTTAATCTATTTCGCCGTTCAATACTCGTCATTATAACAGCCCAAGTCCAGAATGCGCTTGTTTGGATTTAATTTATTTTGAAGAATTTGTTCTCATTCTTGTTAAGTGTATAAACAAGGTACAACTAGGTATTTGCCTTCCTTTAATAGTCTAGTATGAGAGAGGTCATATAGAAGCGATGAATGGCAACAAAACCTGTTACTGGGATATAAAAGTGTAACACACAGGCAATGTGTCAGTGTGTGTTTCTTCGGGGTTGAATAGAGTTGAGAACTGTATGAAGTGTATGAATCATTTCATAATTTGAAAAAGTATCGCTATTTCTGTCTCGCTGCTCTCTCTCTCTCTCTCTCTCTCTCTCTCTCTCTCTCGCTGCGCTCTCTCTCTTTCGCTGCGCGCGCTCTCTCTCTCTCTCTCTCTCTCTCTCTCTCTCTCTCTCTCTCTCTCTCTCTCTCTCTCTCTCTCTCTCTCTCTCT
Organism: Gigantopelta aegis; assembly: GCF_016097555.1. Taxonomy (NCBI): domain Eukaryota; kingdom Metazoa; phylum Mollusca; class Gastropoda; order Neomphalida; family Peltospiridae; genus Gigantopelta; species Gigantopelta aegis. The sequence continues at coordinate 66,469,585 of NC_054707.1, read as the reverse complement.
CTCTCTCTCTCAAACACACATTTATCTTTTTATACTAGTATTTAGTAAACCAGCTCAGACAGACAGCCCGAGTAAGTAACCATTTGTCGTAGGAAGTCAACTTTATATTATCCCAATATAGTTAATTAAGTTCCAAGCTGTCTTTAAAGAATACATGCCAGTCAATATATATGTATAATAGATAATGTATAATAGAGGGTTGACTGTCGTTGTAGTTTCAAGTCTTAGTTTCAAATTATATTATATGTGCATGTGAGAAGAGTTTTGTTAAAAGCACCATCTCGTCGGTGACAATCTGAACGAAAAAAATATTATGCATGGTCAAAACCCGTATCTCTGCACAATGCATAATAGAGGCTGATTCCATGAATTCTTTATCTGGTACCTCGTCAAAGAGGACCGCCACTCACGAGGATATCCTCAATGTGGACAGCCACTCTCGGACTAGTTGTTTGAGGATATTGGTTCTCAAACAGGGGTTAGAGGTCAGGTTTAGCATGTCGCTAGCAGTATTAGCCTTTCTGTCATTTATCAGCTGTACCGCTGGAGATGCCAAACGTAAAACAAGACTACAATGATACAAAACAAGTTAACATCGCCCATTTTTACACATCTCAGTATTAAACATGTTCTTCAATTTGGAGCTTTAAGTGAAAACGGAAAAATGTCTCTTACCTTCTGGTTTAGGATCTGGCCAATCACAGGTATCCAGTATGACGTCACTTGAACCATTGTAAAAATCAAACTCGTTGTATACTGACAGGTGATGTTCTGTAGTAGTGGACATATCTTGGAGACGACAAATTTAAAATATCACTTCGTAATGTAGCAGGAATTCACCTGCGAGAAGGTGAACAGCAAAGAACCAATGCAGAGAGCAACTCACAAACGGGTGACAGTTGCACTGGTCCTGCGAGAAGGTGAACAGCAAAGAACCAATGCTGAGCGCAACTCACAAACGGGTGACAGTTGCAACAGTCGCGCACTTCATTAGTTACCGCAAGAGATGCATGTTTATCATATCCATGTTCCAGTTTGAGTATCTCGCATTACAAGGACCACAGATTGGTCACAGGGTGGTCTAACTGTCCACAACACACTAATTACGACGCCTTAGGAAATGTTCAGTGTTTTGGAGCAATCAGGCTGGTACTCGAGTGGTTCAGCTCAAGATATTAGTATTGGTGGTCACACAAAATGCATGGTTTTCTTACAGTGGGAGATCGTCGCAGCATGGTCACCGAATACACTGTTACGCCTTATCAAAGGATCGCTATTGCTTCAGCTGATCCCATAACGTAAAGGTCTACCACAGTACGAACAGTAGATCACAATAAGTTATATAAATATTAGTTTTACACTAGTTACACACAAACTACCACAATTTGCCGCATTGTTTTCCCCACACAGACTGTGTATTAGAAATGCAACTTGAGTGATGCATTGAGAATGAAGCACTCTTTAGATTTACCTTGAGCACAACCTGCGGGTATTTTAGTCGATTTCCAAAATACGCAAGTACCACATTCAGATAGGATACGGTGTATATAAATATTAATGATATTGTCATCCAAACATTCCCTAATACACTTCAACAAGTGCTTAGGATTTTTTTTTTAAATGCAGAGTGATGTGTTTTGGTACACGGTTTTGAAACTTTGAACGAATGACACTTTTTGTATCATATGAGTTAATTAATGCCTGTTTTATTTTTAACATTTATGTATGTCCAATATGACGGTTTTTCTTTTTTGGTTTTATTGGAATAACAAAAAATATACTTCCATTTTATACGCAAGAAGTTTTATACTGATCACTAAAATACACTTTTAAAAGTTCTTCACAATATTCACACTGAATTTGTACATTTGGGAAAACAAATATATATCTGTACTAAGTCAGATTAACTAAGACGTCCGTTCATCCGTCCATCCAATCCAGTTTCAAGAGCATCTTCAGTAACGACCACAATTCAGTTGTCATAATTTCCACGTATTCATGAAGATCTTCACCTCAATGTAATATTTTCCAAACCACTGTAAATTTAAGTTGAACCTCGACACAACTTAGCCGCTTGTTTCGCCGGCCGCCGGTTTGCAAGTTACAGGAGAATGAATCCAAGTTGGCGCAGCGTTGTATGATACACGAAGAACGAACTCCGCGCTGCTGTGGTGGGCGATGGCTTTGGTCGAATCTCATAAAATAGATTTCTGCTTCAATGTTCTGATTTCTTCTCGCTTTGTTTGCCGCTGTTCGCCATATGTTGGCTAATATCAGGTCTCCGCGTTTCGTTCTCTCTTCTTCCTTTTCCTTCAGGCTCGACCGTTGGCTTTGAAAAATAATAACAAAGAGAAAAATGTATTTAAAATAGAGACGATTTCGTATAATAAAAAACCGGATATATACATACATAAAAAGTAAACTTTAAAAAAAAGAGTTCGTATTATATACCTGACATACGCCAAAAGTGAACATGCGTTGTATACAATACAACAAAGATTTCTTTTTTATATAATATAATATATCAACACCACATGAACATAATTCGCACAATCTGTTTCCAGAGGCTGTTGATATTAGCTATAATTATCGACTTCTTATCTGCAGTTTTGAAGACATTGTCACGTTCGTAAGAAACGTTAGTCACGTGATTTTCACGAGATTCGATATAACATCGTTTACTTCGAGGGACTGTTCAAACACAGATGTATTTTTTTAAGAAGTTCGGTAGTGTCTGGGTCAATATCAAACAAAATATTCATTTCTTTTACGCGTGCTTAAATGCTACAAATAATGCAACAACGGAAACATTAAGGCATCTATATTCATATCGCAATCGTTTCGCTAATTTTACCTAGTTTGAAACTGGCCTAGTTTAAAGCTAAAGTTTGTTTTGTTTAACGACACCATCAGAGCACATTGATTTATTAATCATCGACTATTGGATGACAAACACTTGGTAATTTTGACATATAGTCTTAAAGAGGAAACCTGCTACATTTTTCCATTAGTAGCAAGGGATCTTTTATATGCAACATCTCATAGACCCACGGCTTTTCATATACCAGTCGCAGTGCACTAGCTGGAACGAGAAATAGCCCAATGGGCCCACCTACGGGGGATCGATTCCACACCGACTGTGCATCAGACGAGCTACGTCCCGCCCCTGGTCTAGTTTAAAGGCATGTTAACGTTGTTACGGGTTTACAAGACCTTGATTTTCTAAATATGGATTTTATGAATGAAGATTATATTAATTTGGGATAGCAATCCTCGATATGTATCACCCAGGGAGATGCGTGTGCAGGAATGTATGCTGGGGTGGGATCTAGAAACTAGGGGAGTCGAGTCATTCTCCCTCGGAAAATAGAAGAGAATAAAAGAAAATACACTTAGGTAGGGCGGAGTTTGACCACTGACCAGCGCCTGCCAAAACGTCTTAATTCAAACAATGTAGAGAAATCCATGTCAAACCTCTCGGCAGTTTTCAGTCTGGAATCTCGGAATTTTTCCGTGAGAAATCTATAAAACATTCTTGGTCACATCGCAGTTGCGCGACATTGACATGCGAACACGAAATTTCGTTGAATAGGGTGGTATTTTTAAATATCTGACTTACAGTCCATTTCAATGGGGTTTTTGCACTGAAAGCGAGTAAATGCCGTCATTTATTTTCATTACCGAGACAGTGAGCTGAACGTAGGAGCCAATTAAGCTGGCTGACAATTCTAGCAGACATGAGTGGCAATTATCTAAATACGGGAATAGTGCATGATTTAGGTACATCTATAGTGCACCTTTATCTACACTTATAGTGCACTTTTCGGTACATTTATAGTGAACTTTTAGGTACACCTTTAAAAAAAAATTGCTGAGTCGTAGTGAATATTATATATGCCACTGTTAGGCTACTACAACTACGATTATTGTCATAAACGACCTTTTATTAATTTATTCATATTCATTGATTTATTCGTTCGTTCATTTATATTTTTGTTTTTATATCCACATATGGTTTCAGCACGCTGTCTTGGGCACACATCTCGGCTATCTGGGCTGCCTGTCCAGGACAGTGAGTTAGTGGTTAGTTGTTATCCATTGAGTAGCTAAACTCGCTCTGGTTGGGAGCCGGAAGCGGGATGCGAACCCAGAAATCTCCAGCCTTAAGTCCAACGGTCTAATCACTACACCACGGAGGCCTAAACCAGGTACACTTGTAATAATACAATTCCTGCTACAAAAAAGTTAAAGTTCGTTTTGTTTAACAACACCACTAGAGCTATTGGATGTCAAATATTTGGTAATTTTGACATATAGTCTCAGAGAGGAAACCCGCTACATTTTTCCATTGGTAGCAAGGGATCTTTTAAATGCACCATACCACAGACAGAATAGCACATACCACGGTTTTTGATATACCAGTCGTGGTGCATTGGCTGGAACGAGCAACAAGCGGGCGCTTTACTAAGTACTGGGCTACACCCCGTCCCTTCCTGCTACAACTACTACTGTAACCACTATTTCGGTCAAAACAGTTCGACCGTAATAAACTTCTGTGTTGCTTTGGTCTGACGGTTAAACAAAACAAAAAACAATCCATTTGATTACGATAACGCTGTTGTGTTTTAATATATCCAGTATATATTATAAGCACAAAGAACTCGTACAGGTATGTAACAGGTTTCAACTGATAATGTGATATGTAGATTGCGAAGCTGCACAATATGATTGATTGCAGGTCGTAGCGATATGTACTAACTTCATTGTACGAAACAGTACACGTAAAACATAAAAATACTAAATTATTTTGAAACAATGAGCGGTAAAGATACTATTGAGCTTACTAAATATATGCTCTAGTTTGTAATGGATACTTGTTTCAGTCGCCGGTGGTGCTACACACAATATATTATTACACATGCATACACACTCGGTGCATATCATATGTTAAACTTGTGTTTCACAACTAGAAACAAGAAACTTGATACTCACTTGTCGAAACACTTTGCTAAACAGAAATCCTTGTGAGTGCTGAAACGTTTACAGAGCCCGTGTTTTCAAGTGGCTTGTGTCTTTATTGCTGCATTCCATATTTTGATAATTTTAACGACACTCCCTCTCCCCCCCCCCCCCCCCCCCTAATTTTTTTTCATTAAAAATGACAAAATAAATAAAAGTAAAAATAAACTATTATCGCAAATATGTCCGCTACAGATTCTAAGACCGTATTCAGTATGCAATCAGGAAACGCTGTCAAAACTGCGAACATAAGTGTTTTTGAGGACATTAAACAATTTCGCCTATTTTTCAAAATAAAAGCACAATGTGTCATTGCATAGACCAATTTATTACCCCAGCAGGCAACCATAAAGGGGAAAATAAAAATCATAATTTCTCATGCATTGGTTTAACGTACGCTACTATTGGACGATTTTACGCCGACAAACCAATCACCCTGTCGGTACTAAATATGACGTCATCACGATTTGGCAAAGCACACACAATGACGTCACGTAGTTTAAAGTGTTTGCGTTTACATCTTTCTGGTTTTAGTGTTAAACTTGTAATAAAGTGGTAGTGTAATGTAATTCGTTACAGATTTAGTTTTTTTAACAGAATATATAGAACTTTGGGTTTTGAAAATTATCTGTGAACCGTGAATAAAATACAATGTTAAAGCAATACCCAGGGCCCATATTTTCGAAGCAATCTTAGCCTACGAAATCGTAAAACCGCCGTAAGCTATGACGTCACTATGTCGTGTACTGTAGTGACGTGACAACCTACGACGGTTTTACGATTTCGTAGTGCTGAGATGGCTTCGAAAATATGGGCCCAGAACAGTAAAGTAGTTTACGTCGTTTCTATGTACATAGACGTGTAGTCGATGTAGGCTGTATCGAAAATAAAGGCTTTTAAAACCCCCAAATAGCTGGGGTAACAAATAGAATAACAAACTCGGTACCAGTTATTAAAAAATGTATGTCCCTCGTGAAATAATTTTCACTTGTCAAGTAAAAATTATTTTCTTCGGGACATAAATTTGATAATTACTGGTAACTCGTTTATTATCCTCTATATTTTACAACAGTATTATGAAAACAGATATATCAGGTCAAAATAAGGAAATCTATGAGACATAAAGACACGATATAAACCACTTTAGGCTCTGTTCTGAGTATTGCTAGAACTTTGTTATTTAATCATGTTCATAGATAATTTTTAAAAACCTAAGTTCTCTTTATTCTGGTAAAAAATCTATAATGAATTGCATTAAAATGGCATTTTGTTATAAATTTAACACCAAAAATAGACAACCGTAGACTCAAACTCTTTAAACTATATGACGTCATTGTGTGGTTTGCCAAATCGTGATGACGTCATATTTAGTACCGACAAAGTCATTGGTTTGTAAGCGTCAAATCATCCAACAGTATTGTTCGTTAGACCAATGCATGATCATTTCTCAGTGAGAAATTATGATTTTTATTTTCCCAGTTATGAGTGCCTGCTGGAGTAATAATATCATTTCAGTGATTCGTCATAATGGAATACCCCCCCCCCCCCCCCTCGTCCGGGAATTGGCCCCTGGCGATGTCTGAGGTCAAAGCTGGCGTGCCCGAAACTCTTTTGGATATGGGCACGTTAAAAAAGTTCCCATATTCATAATGGAATAAACATTTAAATTTAAAAGTTAAGTTTGTTTTGTTTAACAACATCACTAGAGGACATTGATTAATTAATCATCGGCTATTGGATGTCAAACATATGGTAATTATAACTTTTAGTCATCAGAGGAAACCCGCTACATTTTTTTTCTTATGCAGCATAACCTTTTATATGCACTTTCCTCACATACAGAAAAGCACATACCACAGCCTTTGACCAGTTGTGATGCTCTGGTTGGAAGGAGAAAAACTGAGATCAGTTGAATGGATCCACCGAGGTGATTCGATCCTGCGACGCAAGCACCGCAGGCTAGCGCTCAACCGACTGAGCTAAATCCCGCCCCAAACATTTAAATATGCTAGATGAATCAGTATTTTAATGAAGCTACTTGAAAGTTTTCAAACGTCATGCTATGAAGAAGTCAAGTGCTGGAGTAGAAGGAATTATACTTAACACGAACTATCTTGATTAAAATGCTAAAGTATCCTTTAAACGCCCCCTACGGATATGTGGACATGTTCTGAATAGCCTATGTGGCGACATAAGGTTTCTTTTACACCCATCCATTAACATATCTCGACTGGTATATCAAAAGCCGTGGTATGTGCTGTCCTGTCTGTGGCAAAGTGCATATAAAATATCTCTTGCTGCATTATGAACAATGTAGCGGGTTACCTCTGATGACTACATGTCAGAAATACCAAATATTTGACATCAATTAGCCGATGATTACATAATCAATGTGCTCCAGTGGTGTCGTTAAACAAAACAAACAAACCATCAACATCTATTGTTATTATGGTTTTATCGCCGACGTACTACATTAACACCTGTCAAAAAGTTTTAAATATAACGTATTATATCTAAAAATACATTTGGGATTTTCTCTAACCCAGTTACTTCACATTTTGTTTGGCAGACGGAAGAAAAACATAAAATGATACGTAAAAATGTATTGTATGCAACCATTCAAATAAGTTAATTAATTAATACAAATCAGAAATGCATAGGGTATATAGATATTCGTATTCCAAACCAGAAAATGTAAGTATATTAAATAAGTAATGTGAACGTCGTTTTTTCAAAAAGAAACAAAAAAGGCTACATTGACTGAAAACGGATTGTGGCCAGTCTCTAATGACAATAATTAAGCTACCGACTTGTTTGATATGTCTCGTTCAGCCTGTTTCACGCGTACAGTTCGTTACAATTCTAGAGATTTTTCAGTCCTGTCGAAATTTACTCAGTAGTGGAGACATTTCAAACCAATGCTGGAAAGGTATTTGAAACTAATCAGCGATGTCCTTGACCTTTTCACGGAATACTTTCCAGGCGTGCAACATGTGTGCGTGCGCAGTGGATTTTTATTTTGGCGGACCAACACTGTCTTTGAGTTGTGTTATGAGGCGACAGGCAAATATAAATGGTGGCGGAGTAACACAGAATACCGTTTTTCGGGGGGAGGGGGGTTCGTTTAAGGACACCACTAGAGCACATTGATTAATTAATCATCGGCTATTGGATAACAAATGTTTGTTAATTTTTTACGCGTAGTCTAAGAACAAACTGGCCACAGCAGGACAGCACATAAAACGACCTTTGATATACCAGTCGTGGGGCACTGGTCGAGACGGGGGGGGGGGGGGGGGGGGGGAGACAATCAGAGAATCCTATGACGCAAAAACCTCAGGCGTACGCTGTACCTACCGACTGACCTATATCACTTCCCACCTTTTTTTTCGAATTTGCAGCAACTTTCTTTTAAAATCACACATCCGTTCTTGATGTGAAAGTGTCTTATTATTCTTTCTGTTGACGAATCCGTCGCGACCTGCGAACTAATCGAAAACTCTTGTGAAACCATTAATGAGTTTTGTCGAGTTTATTGTAACATGTTAGACATTTTATGACCAATCGACAATTAAATGTGCTGAGAAAAAAAGAAAGAAAACACATAAGGAAAAACCTGGTCAAATTACTCAAACGCAGCCTTAAACAGTTTTCTTAGAGCAAAACGCAGTGCTAATCAATTTCTTGAATTACTAAGTAGTAGGTTAATTCAATTGAACGCAATCTGAAATTCAGCTGCTTTTATTTAATGTACTCCTGACAAGTGATGACAAAAGTACTGATTTGACTATTACCTCGTTAAAGTTTTTTCTGTTCATGGGAAAAAAATAGACTTATTTTCAGTCCTATAGGGTGTATACAACCAAATCAAATCTCATAGACGACAATAGTAACATATGTGGCTAAACTCCTAACTGCAGCGTATCAATCGACATAAACGCCACGGATATAAATACTACCACCCCTCACCCTTAAAGTGAATCAGACAAAAATGGGGTTCAAGCTGCTCATTTCTGAGATAACGGGTAGCGTCTATGACTACCCTAGTTCCACACAAAATTCGAGTACTTTTTTTTTACATGTTTCAAGTATAAGGCTACTTGACACAGTGGTACTAGATGAAATAAAATTGCATACCCTTTTTGCTCAGATGAAAGTATTTTTTTTTACAACCAACACACTCACATTTATCACCAATCTCACAGGACTTGTGGTATTCACTTCTTTATCAAAGGTTGGGTACACCTCGAACTTTGACCCAGCTGGAGGTTATTTGGTTTAGTACTACCTACAGTTTTATTAAGTTGTAGTGAATCTATGACAGGCAGCATATGAAAGACAGTTTATACCTTTTAAGGCAGATCAAACCCCAATGTGCCGCGTACGTTAACTTTACTCTGTTTTCTCCTAACTTCGTACTCGTATAATATGCTAAGCCCGCACTGCGTTAATTGAAATGGACTGTACACTGAGTTTTCAATCCTGTCTTGAACAACTCTCTGGCATAGTCACAGGTTGTGCTCACGACAGGCGTGTTTGAGAAACGTTTTCTGGTGGAAGCATGCCATAAATCTCCCATTCCACACCATGCACAGTTTTCAGCATATCAAGATTTCTATTTATTCAGCCAACAAAATAAACGCACAACCTGCGTTTGACTGTTTCAAATAAAAAAGATATACGGATAAATACATTTACAAATGACCTTTGGCTGAATTGTTTAAAATTTCGTTTGTCCGTTGGAAGAAATATTAAATTCGTACGTACAAAATTATTTTAGACAAAAATTGATATTGAAATACTACAAAACATTACGATGTCCAGAAATGCATTGGTTATAGATATATCTATAGTCTGAGCAAGGAAATGTAAGTAAATTGTCATTTTTATAATGTAAAAATAGTTTATAGGCCAACAAACTTTTAAAATGACTGCAAACTCATGAAAGGATCGATCCCCGTCGGTGGACCCATTGGGTTATTTCTTGTTCAAGCCAGTGCACCGTGGTATGTGCTATCCTGTCTCTGGGGTGGTGCATATAAAAGACCCCTTGCTACTAATGGAAACATGTAGTGGTTTTCCTCTCTTAGTCTACATGTCAAAATTAACAAACGTTTGACATCCATTAGCAGATGATAAATAAATCAATGTGCTCTACTGGTGTCGTTAAACAGAAACAAAACTTGTTACCTGCCCAGAGTGACTGAAAGCCGAATTTTTTAAACACCTGCATCTCTCTTTCCATTTGTTTTAACCGTGCGGCACAGAATCGTGTTCTTAAGCAATAGATATCAAATTAATGAATCCCCATCTATCTCTCCATTTCACGACTAATTTGTCAAATAATATCCCAAGTAACCCCGTGGTGAAAGGCAGAATGATACGGAGTGGAAATTAATTCATTTAGCGGTGGCGGCCCTTGATAGAGCGTTACACGACTACAGATCTTGATGAAAGGCGTAATCCGGTTGAGATACCAGTTAACTCGCACTAATATCTTAAAGGAACTGGTTCCCGTTCACACAAGTGGATTCGGCGTGTTGGTTAATTGGAAAAACTTGTCATCTAACGCGTTCATAGTCCAGAGTTATCGTCACTCTACCAAACCAAAGTTTTAACTATTCTACCGGCCTCGGTGGTGTCGTGGTTAAGCCGTCGGACATAAAGTTGGTAGGTACAGGGTTCGCAGCCGGTACCATCTCCCACCCAGATCGAGCTTGAACGACTCAATGAGTAGGTGTAAGACCACTACACCCTCTTCTCTCTCACTACCAATCGTACCCACAGCTGCTTTTATTCCGTAAATATTTGACGGTGCACCTCAAACTTTGACACGGAACTCTCTTCTTTGGTACTATGCAACCTTAATAAACTGCACTAATGAAACGTTTAATAGCAAACTAGTTGGTACATTCGGATATTATATATAGTTATTAAACTGCTTTCATTGAAATGTCTAATAATAGAAGCTGTTTAGTCATTTATAGAAATGATAAATAGCAATAATGTCTAGACATTTAAACTAAATTATTGCAGTTTGTTTTGCCTATTATTTACCACACCTGCTCCGCTCTCGCTGTACACGAAAAGCCATTATTTATGCCAGTAATACGTTGTATTCATACAGGCCTTATCCAACGTGACAGGCCGTAACCATATAGCGTGATAAGTATATTCGAAATTCTTCAATTGAAGATGAATATGATTTTCGGCTGATATTGTCATGAATATGGTAATAATTTAAAGCATGTTATATTTAAATTGATTCATAATGTCCCATTAAGAACCAAGAAATTCTCTGTTTGAGAGAGAGAGAGAGAGAGAGAGAGAGAGAGAGAGAGAGAGAGAGAGAGAGAGAGAGAGAGAGAGAGAGAGAGAGAGAGAGTAGTTTTAGTTGTCTCTTTTTCTAGCTTACATGATTCTTATGAGATCCTTGGGTCGTAGGATCGATCCCTATCTGGGGTTTTGTTTTTGTCCCAACCAGTGTCCTACTACTGGTATATCAAAGACCGCGGTATGTGCACTCCTGTCTGTGGGAAAGTGCAAATACAAAATATCTTGCTATTAAAGAGACATACCCTCGTTTTTAAACACTAAGGCATAGTTTTGACTATTAGAGCCGGTTTGTTTCGGTTTTTGGGGGTTTTTTTTTATAACAGAAGTCATACTTTACTTAAATTTGATTGTTTAGATTATCCATTTCCGTACATTCTAAGTGTTTTTGGTCATCTTAGTGTTTTTAATATAACAAAATGCATTTCTCATATTTAAAAAAACGCGTCTGAGAAGTAACAGTTATGGAGTCGAGGTTTAGTCTATTTTTAGAAGGTATTTCACCATTTCAAAGTCACAGACTCATGTTTCACTCAATTGTAACTTTATCCAAATGTGTTGCAGGTTTGTAGATTAACTAAATGTAGTGTTACTTTTCACGGGTTGAAACTAGGGTTTGTCCCTTTAACAGGAACATGAAGCAGGTTTCCTCTAACACTATAATTATGTCAGATTTACCAAATGTTTAACATCCAATAGCCGATGATTAATTAATTAATGTGATGTAGTGGTGTTGTTCAATAAAATAAATATTTAAAAAAAAACCTTCATCTTATTTTAAAGATATACTGGGGTGTTTGTTGGTAAATATATATTCCTTTCATTTCTTTACTATATGTCATGCGTCGAGTAAAACTGACATTGCTGATATGGACCGTATGGCGGGGTTTCTAGGGACTTCTCTAATTTTAGAGGGTAGGAGTGGATCTTTCTTTTTTCGACAGATTGTTTGGCGTTTTCAAAGTAAAGTCTCTTGGGAAAAAGACAGAGTTTATGAGTTGATCCAACACATTTGTATTACTCTAGATCCAGATGTGCATGTCCTCTCGATGGCTCAGGAAGAACAAGATCACTCGTATTGTTTTTTGTTAGGGCTCCTGGGTTTCCGGTTATTTGATCTTAAATCTCAGACCAAATGTCTTTTTTCCACATTCCCTTGACTTGTTCAGTTGACTTGAAACTTGTACTTTCAGATTTAATTTAATTTCTTAAATATCTAAAGGCCATAAATATACACAATGACGTCTGGTTTAAGCTATTCAGACGACAGACGCATCTGTCTTGCCCTGAACCAAACCATTCCTGAGGGTGGGGGAATGCGTGTGTAGGGGGAAGGGGGTTGCCTGAACCTTGAAAGGACGTAGGCATGCAAAAGGTGTTTCGATTTGATTAGACACGTGTAATATATTTGATATTCAGTGGATTAACCACAAGATTAAAGTTAAAGTTTGCTTTATTTAACGACACCACTAGAGCACATTAATTTATTAATCATCGACTATTGGATGTCAATATTTGGTAATTCTGATATATAGTCTTAAAGAGGAAACCCGCTACATTATGTTCCATTAGTAGCAAGGGATTTTTATATGCATCATACCAGACAGGATAGCATATACCACGGCCTTTAATATACCAGTCATGGTGCATTGACTTAAACGAGAAATAGCCCAATGGGCCCAACGACGGGGATCGATCCCACAACGACCGCGCATCAGCCGAGCTCTTTACCACTGGGCTACGTCCCACCCACCCCCACCCCCACCACACATACACATACCCAACAACCCAAACCACCCACAAACCCACACCACCACTCACACCCACACACCCACCCCCACCCCCACCACAAATACACATACCCAACAACCCAAACCACCCACCAAACCCACACTACCACTCACACCCACACACCCACCCCCACCCCATCACACATACACATACCCACAACCCAAACCACCCACAAACCCACACCACCACTCACACCCACACACCCACCACCACCCCCACCCACACATACACATACCCAACACCACCCAAACCACCCACCAAAACCCACACCACCACCAAAACCACACCACCACACACACACACACACACACAACAACCCAGACCACCCACCAAACCCACACCACCACTCACCACCCATCACCACCCCACCCCCACCACCCACCCCCACCACACATACACATACCCAACAACCCAAACCACCCACCAAACCCACACCACCACTCACACCCACCACACACACACACACAACAACCCAGACCACCCACCAAACTCACACCACCACTCACACTCACACCCACACCCCCACCCACACACACACACACCCAACAACCCAAACCACCCACCCACCAAACCCACACACATCACTCACACACACCCACACACACCACCCACCACCACCACCCACCACACACACACACACACCCACCACCACCACCACCACACACACACCAACCCAAACCACCCACCAAACCCACACCACCACTCACCCCCACACACCCACCACCACCACAAGAAGACTAGGACCATCATCTGTGTCCGACAGTTTACACTGTCACGAGATAAGTAGTATGTCTTCTAGATTTTGTCTTTGTGTGTGGGTGAGTTCTTTTTAATATAATAAAGTGTCCATTAGCAGACGTCACTTAATCATTATAACTTCCGAACATGATACCATTAAAACTCTCTCGGCTACATGCAGTTAGAGCGATGAGATACAAATGTAAAAAAACATTTTGTTAAAAGTAAAGTGCTGCTTTATTTTTGAAAATCCATACGATGGCTGTCGGCGAGAACTATTAAATATGAATGATGAATGTTTAACACGAGATTCTAGCACGAAATATGAACGACCAAACCTTTACCACAATAAAAAAAAACATTTTTTATCTCTACACAAAGCAGAGTCAAAGGGATATTTTGGCACATTTGCTACCATGATGTACTGACATGTTATCCGTCTATGTGTGGACCGCCGCGCATCAGGGAGGCACATCCTTTCTGATCTGTCTACAAGAGGACTTCCATTTTCAAAATTGGTTTGACAAATTTGACAGAACTCCGTAAATACACTCATAGACAGCTGTGATAGTGTGTGAATCACTGACAAAACCTCAACAGGCACCTGTCAGTACAGCCTATACGGTTGTTAAACTCGTTGTTTTTTGTCTCAGCGACAAAAAATAAATTCAATATGTTCACCAAAAAGATGGGAGGAAAAAGAAAAAAAGAGATTTTTTTAAAATGAGACACTGAACGACAGCAATCTGTGGCAGCATGTTGTTACTACATATCGTTGTCGCGAAACTTCGAAGAGGGGCAAACATATAAAATAGTGATTGATATTGGTTCCAGGACAGGCCTCGGTGGTGTAGAGGTATAACCCATCGGATATAAGGCTGGTAGGTACTGGGTTCGCAGCCCGGTACCGCTCTCATCCAGAGCGAGTTTAACGACCCAATGGTAAGGCCACTATACCGACTTCTCTCTCACTCACAACTAACCACTAACCCACTGTCCTGACTAGAGATTTTCGAAGTTACCTTAACGCTACGATATCGTAAAACCGTCGTAAGCTATGACATCACCACAACGCACGCCATAGTGACGTTATAGCCTAGGATGGTTTTATGATATCGGAGCGCTAGGATAGCTACGAAAAATCTGGACCCTGGACAGATAGCCTGGATAGTTGATGTGTGTGCCCAGGACAGCGTGCTTGAACCTTAATTGAATATAAGCACGAACAATACGTGTAAATGAAATGACACCAGGACCCAATACGCTGTACACGTAGCATGGTACTTCCTGGTTTTGGACGTCGCTGGAATGGATCTGCACAACACAATGTATCGTAACGAGCCACATTCCTAACCTAGACTGCCAGTTACATGCTGCGCGCTTCACAGTCGACGACAAAGACCAACAACGTGGTTACGTCACCACACACAAGCAAACAAATTTACCCGTTTGCATCTTGTTCGTATCATTGCATTCTTTCCCGCACGGAAGGCAATTTGTTTTCGATGTGTGCTGTCAGGTTTAGAAAAAATTAGTGACGCACGCAACATGCAATCTAATCAAAGCGTATTCGATTTCACCAATGAATCGACTGAATTTAGGAGGTCCTAGCACTAGCAAGTATCATCTCAGTATAAGGCAGGGTGGTAGACTGTGTGACAGTACTGAATATCAACATGTACTAGTAGAATAAAATAAGGTGTATTTGCATTCAACTAAAATTGCATGTCAAAATAAAAATAAAAATAAAAATTACAGGCTGCAAAATGACCGGGTTCGCATCGCAAAAAGCGATGCAAAATCTTGCGATCGCGATGCAATATTGTAACAATGACTAGCAGTTTGCGATGCATGTTTTTTGTAACCGAATTGATCTTTGAATTGAGATCGCGGGAGAAGAACGCACTTAGGGGTGTCGATTTTCCGTGATCGCAGCCAAGGTACATGTAACTGATTCGCCAATTATAAACATTTTAAAAATTTATCTCAGTGTACAACCTTCTCGCGTGTGTTAGTATTTCAAATAGAAAATACTGTCGGAATACGCGGAGGATGTTTGACGTTTTAACAAGAACAGTGACGTAACATACTAGTTGCTATGTCATCGTGGTAACCTAATTTGCAAGCAGCTATGACCTTGTAC
The DNA here is from genome assembly GCF_016097555.1 of Gigantopelta aegis. NCBI lineage: Eukaryota > Metazoa > Mollusca > Gastropoda > Neomphalida > Peltospiridae > Gigantopelta > Gigantopelta aegis. The sequence goes on along the minus strand of NC_054707.1, from coordinate 66,453,561 downwards.
ACTGAACTTGTAGCCTACCGTGCACGCAAATATATTATGTTCACGAATTAAATATACCGCGAAAATTGCGAACATACTGATAGCTTCGCGAATTTGATTACGCGTTAACTTATTTCCGATTTAGCTTTGAATAATGCCTATAGATACAACACACATAGCTCATCGCATACACTTTATTTTTATCGTCAAATTACCTGCCACGTGGTTTTATACTACAAGTGACACTCGGTGCTATGCATGATCTGCGTTCGGCGATAGCCAGTAGTCAAAATGTCTGATAATTATTTTGACCGGTTGTCGAAGTGGTCGTTCGGTTTAACTTGTTGCGTCAAAAACAGTCTGATAAACATTAGCGACAAACGGCTGGCCTCAGACCACAATTAATTTCGCTATATGTTTCTATATAGCCTTAGTGGCTATAACATTTTTATTAATATCAGCAGGCCCGTGAAGTTTTGTATGTAACTTTGCCTGCATGGTGGACACATACCCTGAAAAGGACAACCCCTGTTGTCCAGCTCTTTCTCCCAGCATATTGGTTTAAACAGACACACCCTCTAAACCAGGCCGGAGTACACCAATTTTACACAAAAAGCACTACTTTTGCATGGGCCGGAATTACCACAAACAAGTCTTCAATGTCAACAAGTTACATATGTTTACAAACTACATGCTATCCCCTGTCACTTCAGTCAAACAGTTGCCACTTCATAGCTGTCTGCCATGAAATAATCACAGTCAAACAGCAGACTACTTGCGCGGTCAAATTTCCGGATTTTGGACAACCAAATGGGAAGATAACTGTAATCGGAGGCCTATCAGTCCATTTTTCCCCCTAAACACTGGCCCACACTAATGCATTCCAATGATATACATATTAAAGCAATGCTCAGTAAGTATCGGGATGTCACCTTTAAACTGAGAGTATATAGAGGCTGTGTTAAAACACCTATCACAGTGCCTTGCCAAAATGTAATAACTTTATCAAATTTTGGAATTTCTTCATACAATGAGCAGCTATTTTTTTCTTCTACATATGTTCTATCTGCACAGTGTTGTCTTGGAAAGATTTTGAAATATTTAAAGGAAAAAAAATAAATCATTAGATTTTACTTCATTTTTAATTAAATATCAAACTTAAATTAAAAAATTTGTAAAAAATTATAATCTAAAACTGTAAAAGTTTGCATTTTAGATATGATAAGTGGAGGCTTATTAAAGATATGGTGACTGAATTCATGGTACATTATTAGAAATGTGTCAGAGGGATGGTGAAAGTCACAGAATTGGGACCATTTGCAACACATTTTTACACACTAATTTCAGGGAAAATTAGACATGATAGGCCTCAGATTCAATTTTGATCTGCTGTATTTACTTAATCTACTTCATTTACTGCATTAGACATGTAGCCACTTTGTAAAAGGCAAAACAGTCCATATAAATGCATATTAATATGAATATGCCCTACAGATGTTACTTAGGTATACACCATAATATGTTTTTTGTTGACGACAACTTTGAAAATGAAGATTTTGTCACAAAATGCTTATATAAATCCTACCAAGAGGTACTTGCACCATATTTTTCAGTTTTCAGTGATAACTGTTAACAAGTGTAATCATGTGCCAGTGTCTTGGATACCTCAGTGTAGTATTTCTTGATTGGAAGGATGTTTGTAGTAATGACCACTGGATATGCATTATGGATTATTCTGCCATATGTATTACAAGCCATATGTTAACGTTTTTGGCACATTTTCTGCAATAAACTTGACAAGTGTACCAGCATCTGATTACTGAACACAATAAATACATTCAGACAGCATAGAATATTAGCCTATTAGATTTTCTAAGGATAAAAGACCATTTTTTTAAAATTACTGAAGTGTGTAATTTACATAAATGTAGGTGAAATGTATTATTAGAGTACTTAATCTTGTTAAAAACTGTATACTATTTATTTAAAGTGTTTAATTACATTTAGTAGGGATATATTCATTATATTTAGATCTTCTGTCCAATTGCAATAATTGAGAAACTCATTAAAATTCAATATGTAAAAAAATATTTAAATCTCAATATTGACCAACAAAATCCAACTTTTGCTTTTTTTTACCAAATTATTAGCTCAAAACTGTTAAAAAATATTGCAACAACATGTAGTAACATCAGAGGTAATTTTATGCTATTTTGGAGGATATTGAAATTTAAAAGTTGAAAATTTTAATTTTAATTTTTAATAAATCCAAAAAAAAAGTTTTTTAATTTAATAAAATATTTAGAAAATAAATAAATGAGTTTTCATATTCCTTGTGGTATTCACAATCAGTCTGTGTAATTTCACCTCTCTGGTTATAATACTTTCATCAGAATCAAGCATTTAACCGGTGTAATGTGTGAACTATATCAGGCCTCAGACCACAATTAATTTCGCTATATGTTTCTATATAGCCTTAGTGGCTATAACATTTTTATTAATATCAGCAGGCCCGTGAAGTTTTGTATGTACCTTTGCCTGCATGGGGGACACATACCCTGAAAAGGACAACCCCTATTGTCCAGCTCTTTCTCCCAGCATATTGGTTTAAACAGACACACCCTCTAAACCAGGCCGGAGTACACCCATTTTACACAAAAAGCACTACTTTTGCATGGGCCGGAATTTCCACAAACAAGTCTTCAATGTCAACAAGTTACACATGTTTATAAACTACATGCTATCCCCTGTCACTTCAGTCAAACAGTTGCCACTTCATAGCTGTCTGCCATGAAATAATCACAGTCAAACAGCAGACTACTTGCGCGGTCAAATTTCCGGATTTTGGACAACCAAATGGGAAGATAACTGTAATCTGAGGCCGGCTGGCTGAACTCACGTCTGGTATCTCGTGACTACGAGATTTCAGTTTGTTGAATACTACTAATAAATAGTATTTGGTCTAGTTTGTGATTTTTCAAGTTTTCTGCATCATATATTATTCGACATACATGCGGACAAGACTAACGGCACACGGACCGCATGGCGAGAATGTCTCGAGTATAATTATATCGTACGTGAAACTGTCATTGAAAGGAGTTCAGTTGATATTAATTTTATTATTGGCAAAAACTATCGTGAAAATGTAAAATGAAAGCTTGATCGCGAATTATTTTAGCCGCGAAAATGTTTGCGTATACATACGGTATTATCGACTAATTAACAGCTTGGCGTTTTTAATTTCGAATTGCCTTGGTAAATAATGTTCCGGTAAAATACGTATATATATCGTTTAAGAATTGTCAATTTTCATAACAAAAATGAACACCGAATACGTTGGAATGATCAGCCAAATGAGGAATTTTTCTCGGGCTTCAATCGCACTTTGGATCAGACATACAAATCAACTCAGGAAAGACTAAAAAATCACTTTGAATAAGTTAGATGACCAAGCTGCTTAGCATAACCATTGACAAATATTATTCAGAAATATGTTGTACTATAAAAATTAAACCCTGGCATTTCTATGCTATTTTCTATATAGCCAAAAAAACACAAAGTGAGATTCTCTGGGTGTGTGGAGGGGGAGGGGGGGGGTAGGCAACTGCCCCCCCCCCCTTGACCTCCGGAGGATACGGCCTTGTAAACAAGTGACAGTGATGACCCTTCACATGTACTGTTCTGTACTTGTTTTATTTTGGGGTAAGCAGCCCACAATACAGGTACATGTATAAGAAATATGCAATTTTATTGAAAAGAATGTGTTTTATTCATGTTTACTCATTTTATTAAAGTGCTAATCAAATTCCAATAGTTGCTAATCAATTCTCCATCCAGTAGGAAAAACTGCTAATCAAAATTTTAAAAAGAAATTGCACACTGAAATTCTAAGAAGGAAAGAAAGAGAAACGGAGAGACACACGCACACATAGAGTACGAGAGACACACACGGAGAGATAGAGAGAGAGAGAGAGAGAGAGAGAGAGAGAGAGAGAGAGAGAGAGAGAGAGAGTAAGAGAGAGAGATTAACAGAGACAAGTACACTCCAAATGATAAAATGCAGTCGAAACATTTTTTTCCATTTAATTGTTAATATTATGTAACGTTCGTCACACACACACGCACATATACGTGCGCAAGCGCGCACGCACACGCACGCGCGCGCAAACCACTTCTCTTATCAAGGTAAACTTTAGAAAACAAAATTGTATACTAGTAAATCTAAACGCCCACCACTTCTTTAATTATAAATACACGTGGAAACTTTCTGAGAGCAATTACATTATAATATCGTACACACAGGTGTAAGAGATGATTCTTTGATGATGATGCTGATAACTAGTTTAACGTGCCCATATACCACTAGGGTTTCGAATACGCCCATCCCCGAGTCCGACCTCTGATAAGATCGGTGGCCTGACTCGGGATGGAGGGGGGGGGGGGGGGGGTGTTAAAATGGGCAGAATTTTGAAAATAGCAATTAGTAAAAAAGTTAATAGAATAAATTTAAAAACAAAAAGGTTACAAGCCAAAAATAAAAAGAATTGGAGCATTTTAGAAGGACAGTCCAAAATTAAATAAGAGAAAAAAGAGAGGATCGGACTATTTAATAATATTTTTAAAAAAGAAGTAATTTCGACATAAAATTTTGAACGCTGATCTAAAGTTTAAAGTCCGATCGATATGTCCACGCGAGTGGCCTCGTTAAGGCCGTTTGGGTGCACAGCTTAAAGGGACGAGGTGGGTTGCATCCCGTCAAGAAAACCCCTAGATTGACAGTCGATAGACGTTGAAGGTGTAGTGCTGTGCTGAAATACAGATCTTGAGAAGCCGGATCCGTCTGAACGAGAGAGAGTATCAGACTAGGGTATAGTCCAGTCGTGATAGTTTGGTATAGTTGTGCGGACGGGCCCGACTCCGGAGGATACGAGATGGTATCACTATAAAGCAAGGTAAAGTGTAGAAAAAGAGTAGTAGGGTCCGACCCCGCTTCCTATTTCTTCTTAGAGTGGGGCGGTCAATCTTCCAGTGCTGCTAGGACAGGCTCGGACATGTAGAGACTAAACGCGAACAACCGTGGCGTTCTGCAGAATGGCCGTCATACGAGTCACGAAAAAAAACAAGTCGACAGTCAGACGGAGAAATGACGTGGAGGCAAGGAATCTCGCTAAAAAAGAATCCAACCTGGTGGTGCAGGCTGTCGTAACGAGAAGCGTTCCAGCGTTCAATCAGTTCCAATGGCCGCATACATCCCAGTACAAAACTTCATTTCGCTGACTAAAACAACGAAATGAAGGACCCCCAAGTCGAGCACACGAAAGCACGCGCAGTGTACACACGCGAAACAAACACGTCTTACCGCGTGGAGCTCCAGAATGGGAATGTGATCCTTTGAAGATAAATACCGGATCCAACATATTTTGGAGACACATTTTGAACTTGTGATTGGTTCTTCTACAGTGATAATCCGGTCACCTGAGCCATACCAGCCAATAATATAAGGATGTTCGAAATACATCGTTCTGTGACGTTTGAGTTAACCTGTAATTGACTACTGTTACTTTATGACGCCGCATGAGTACCGTAAATACGTTTTAGTTGGGGGGGGGGGGGGGGGGGGGGGGGGACTGGTTTTCGTGGCCGTTTAAAAACGTATCCAAGTTTTAGCTCGATAGATACGTTTTCTTAAACAACTCGTTGTAAGATATGGTATTCTAACGGCTATTCATGTAGTATTATTTATGTTACATATGCATTTTTACTTTAGTTTGCATTTTCCTCATATGCCGTTGTCGAACGTCTAGTGTACTAAACAGTACTGTGACGTAATTTGCCAACATTACTGGATTTTCTGTTTGTATTTTTTTTTTTTCTTTTTTTTTTTTTTCTTTGGTAATAAATACTATATATATATATATATATATATATATATATATATATATATATATATATATATATATATATATATATATATATATTATTATTATTATTATTATTATTATTATTATTATTATTATAAAAAAAAACAAAAAACAACTAGCACACAAACACATCTGGTTGTATTTTACTTTATGACTAAAACCTAGACACTGTTCTGAAAACGTTATGCAATTCTTGACGAACACACCCTGCCTCCCAACCTCCACATTTTGTAACGCAGTCCATGATAACCTCAAAAAAAACAGAAACAAAGAGAGACGCATTTATGGTTGGATGACTATATAAAAAAAGTTTTAAAGACTCAATTGTGGTAGGTGTAAGACCACTACACCCTCTTCTCTCTCACTAACAACTAACCCACTAACCACTATCCTGGACAGGCAGCCCAGATAGTCAAATCCACTTAATTGGATGTCGGATTATTGAATATTTCGGATATTTGAATATGTTTGTCCTGCACGGAACCATTTGCCATTATGACAATACAAAATCCAACGGTTAATTGGATGTGTTTTTTAACGTGTTTTCGGATATTTGAATATAAAATTATCCTTGCCGAATGGCAATTGCACGTAAAACATAGGAAAGTTTGTGTTACTTGATGTGTTTTTTTTTAATTTATGATCGTACGTAATACCATACTATCGTACATGCAAAAATGAATACTTTTAATTTTATTTAATTTCATTGTTTAAAAAAAGGAAAAAGACTTACAACAAACTTGTTTTCTTGTTTCTTAAATTATTTCGGATGACTCGTTATTAATCAATACATTTCCTAATTACATCGTAATTAATCCATGAACTCTGAGATTCATCTCAAATGTGACCCAATGGCCGAGACAATGCAGGACAATCAAGGATCAAAGTCGGTCATTCCCACCTTGTTGGCGGCCATGTGCGTTTCGTAAGCAGGCATCCCTTAATCTCATGTCGGCCACTTTTGAAGCAGTGTATGTTTAATCTATAAATAAACACTTGTCAGATATTTTTCTCTATGAATTGTCGGTGACAGTAACAAACAAAAGCCGTTTGCTACTAGTGTTATTTTTAGCGGGATCTTTTGATCACGTGATTTTTCCTCTGCAGCTCACAATTGTTAAATGCCGACAAAAGGTAAGTTGTAGGAGATTTTCTTAGCAAGTTGGATTAATCATCTTTTGGCTATAAATATTGACAAGAACTCTTTTTTTTTCACAATGTCAACATGGCAAATAAACGGAAAGGAAACGATTTATCTTTGGCTCAGAAATACGACGAGATATGTGCCCAGTATCTAGCCAATGCTAACCCAGAACGAAAAAGACAGAGAACAGGAAAAGCAGCCAATGTGGAGAAGGCCTTATCAGAATGGTTTTCCGTCGCCAGACAAAAAGACATTCCAATATCGGGCCCAATATTAGCGTTTGTGTTTGTGTTTTTCCTTCTGTTACATTGAATAACGGCCTTTCACTTATTTGACTTTGGCCAGTCTAGTTTACCTGTCAAATCAGTTACAAATGCACACAGATAATAGTCAGATAGACGTCCTGGTAAAATACAGAACATGGAAATGACTACTTATTCAAGATTATATTGGGTGGTTGGGGTGGGGTCTTGTTGCACTTGATTTACAAATGTACAAAGAAGTTAATAATGGCCATTTAATTATCAAGAAGTTAATAACGGCCTTTTAATTATTTGACTGTGGCCAGTCTAATTGAGCTTCCGGTGGTTTTATCTGGGTCATTAGATGTTTAGTCACTTCTGCTTCTAGGCGTACAAACGGCATTAACTGTTGTCTCTTGTATTTATCAAGTTTATAGACAAACTTGATAATGGCAACAGAGTCACAATATGGAACTTGGAATCGGTATTTTATTAACACAAAATACTTACCGGTTTTTGACGAAAATTCCACATGTCATGAGGCCCAAATTGGGAGAATCGTAATTAGGGTTTGCATAAATCAACGAGGTCTTAATTGGGTATATCGTATGTCGAAACTGTACCTTCGGTTTATTGAATATGCCGCTTATTTGAATATATTTTTGTTGCACGAGGCACATCCAAATAAGCGGATTTGACTGTGTACAATCACGAAAATAAGTAAAGGAAAGAAATATAACCCTCCACCCTAGACCGTTATGGAATTGTTGAACGACCCCAACTTTGATAGAAATAAATCTCATTCGATATTAGCGTTTATTACGCTACAGACTAGTGAACAAGTGTATCTTTGATTGGCCTTCAAGTACTTTTATCCAGTGATAATAGTAAAGACTAATGGTATAATTCAAAACTTCTGCTGACGTCTCCAGCGTTCTCAGCCAGCGATAAAAGATAATCTAATATTCTGACACAGATTGTGTAAAACCTTCAACATCACAACCCGAGGGCAACGAGCAACATAATGAGCCTGACTTTTCCTTGTTTACTTGATTGAAAATAAAAACAACCCACATGTGGTTTCTGTTCTGCAGTTTCCACAGACATACCCACAAGGAACAGAAGGTACATAGAGAGAAAAGTAAAAAAAAGAAAGAAAAAAAAGAGAGAACGGTTCTGTTTCGCGAGTAAGAGAAAACAATAGACCGATTCTGTCATGGGTAAGACCAAAATAGACCGGTTTCACTTGCTCCGCTAAAACACGATCCAGGTATTTGGCGTTTACTTTGACAGAAACTACTAAATTTAGAACGTGTAACACATTTTCCAACTGAAACAATCATGATTTATTGCAGTTCCGTTGCTGTTAGTTTACAGTTCGTCAATGACACGTTGGTTGATCACCTTTCAGGAGTAATTATCAGCGGTCTGTAACTCCACACTACCCCGCTCCCCCCAGCAGTCTCTCTTTTCAAGAAGCCGAAGGTAGCTTATATGAAGAGTTTCTCCTCGGTAGATTCAAGAGTTATTTCCCTTTTAACCGTTGTCCCGGGACTTGTATATTACAGACCGTGGTACGTGCTGTTCCGTCTTGGAGGAAAGGGCATAGGAAAGACACCGCGACGCTAAACGAAAAGCGTATTCATGTATTTGTAGCGGGTCTCTTCTCTTACACACACACACACACACACACACACATACACACACACAGACAGACACACACACACGTATATGTATATATGTATGTCTGTCTGTATGTCTGTATGTATGTATGTATGTGTATATATATATATATATATATATATATATATATATATATATATATATATATATATATATATATATTAGCATGACACAGACATCTAACAGTTGCTGAATAAATAATGTGGTTTGGTAATGTCAAACAAGTGTTCCTCCTCTACCCCCTACCGCACCAATCCATCCCACTCTTACCCCACTGCTTATATGCAGGGAATAGTAACATAAGAATGCGTCCATATGTCCATGTATCTGGCCGCCCGACAGTCTGGGTGTCTTAAGGAGACGCCACACCATACGAGTGCATCGTACAAGACTGGGGCGGGACGTAGTCCAGTGGTAAAGGGCTCGCTCGATGCGCGGTCGGTCTGGGATCGATCCCCGTCGGTGGGCCCATTGGGCTATTTCTCGTTCCAGCCAGTGCACCACGACTGGTATATCAAAGGCCGTGGTATGTGCTATCCTGTATGTGGGATGGTGCATATAAAATATATTTGACATCCAATAGCCGATGATTACTAAACCAATGCTCTAATGGTGTCTGTGGGATGGTGCACATAAAGGAACCCTTGCCCATGAAGTGGCGACAGCGGGTTGCCTCTCTCAATATCTGTATGGTCCTTAATCATATGTCTGACGCCATATAACCGTAAATAAAATGTGTAGAGTGCGAAGTTAAATAAAACATTTCCTTCCTTCCTTCGTACGAGACAAGGCAATTACATAGCAACCGATGAATTCGTAATGTTGTCTCGTCGCAATTGGTTATTATTGTGACTATTCACGTACGAGGCACTCGTATCGTGTGACATTGCCTTTACAATCTGACTAGGCCCACAGGAACAATATGTGAAGTGTGTGTGTGTGGGGGGGGGGGGGGGGGCATTGGGCTATTTCTCGTTCCAGCCAATGCACCGTGGGATGGTGCATATAAAATATATTTGATATCCAATAGCCGATGATTACTAAACCAATGTGCTCTAGTGGTGTCGTTAAACAAAACAAACTTTAACTAAATTTTTTATGGCGGGACATACTACATTGGGTTTTGGGTTGTTTGTTTCTCTTATATTTAGTACAAATTAGGAGGCACTGGTCTCCCGTCCCTACTGGGGTGGGGGACGTATCACAGTGGTAAAACGCTCGCTTAATGCGCGATCGATCTAGGAACGATCCCCGTCGTTGGGCCCATTGGGCTATTTCTCGTTCCAGCGGGTTTCCTCTCAAAATATTTGTGTGGTCCTTAACCATATGTCCGACGCTATACAATTGTAAATAAAATGTATTGAGTGTGTCGTTAAATAAAACATTTCCTTCCCCCACCCGGTTCCCACAGGCCTGCTGACCGACTGCACCGTTTAGTTAATATAAAGATTAGTTTGTCCCTGAACATGATTTTATAACTACATTACAATCAATTTATGTTTTGCGCGAAAATCATACATACTAGATAAAAAATCAAAAAACAATCCTGCATCTAGGGCAAGGTCACCTTGTTTTCTAAGCTACCCTGTTTACAACTGAGGTATTTTGCTGAAAAGGTTCTTTGAACGAGGCAATATGTGCGGAAGGATATGTTGCAAATTCTGAGCAAACAAGCTGATCTTTAAGGTACATACGCGCTGTGCATGACAGGTTCTGTAATGTCTCGGGGGTCGCGTGCACGCGGTGTGGTGACTTTCAAAACTCGGCACTTACTCCAATTTGTAGGTCAAGGAACTGAACTGCACCAAATGGCCAATTGGTACAACCGGAAAATTCCGAATCAGAGCACATTCGGGTATTAACCCCATTTTTTTTTTTTTTTTTTTTTTGTTAACGAAAATATCACCATCCTCTAAGTACATATTAGGGTGTATCGTCTGGAGAAGTGGCAGTCTTCCTGTAGTCAAAATACCTGACAGTGATTTGTGTGAGCAGTGACGACCTTGTTAAAACATGCTTTAGACTTTTGCTGTACAGAGATACGATTTTGAATGCGGGTGGGGTTTTTGTGGTTGGGTTTTTGGGGGGGTTTGGGGGGTGTTTTTGTTTGTTTGGTTTTTGGGGTTGTTTTTTAGGGGGAGGGGTTATTATTCAGACGTGATGGCGCAGAGGTTACGCCATCGTTTCTGAGGCTGGTAGATGCTTGGTTTATACCCCAGTACTGATTACATCAAAGAGGGTTAAAGTTTGTTTTGTTCAACGACACCACTAGAGGACATTGATTCATTAATCATTGGCCTTTGAATAAAAAAAACATACGGTCATTGTGACACGTAGTCCAGAAGTAACTCTCTACACCGGCCTCGGTGGCGTCATGGTTAAGCTATCGGACATAAGACTGGTAGGTACAGAGTTCGCAGCCCGGTACCAGCTCCCACGTGGAGCGAGTTTTAACGACTCAATGGGTAGGTGTAAGGCAGCTACACCCTCATCTCTCTCACTAACCACTAACCACTAACAACTAACCCACTGACCTGGACAGACAGCCCAGATAGCTGAGGTGTGTGCCCAGGATAGTGTGCTTGAACCTAATTGGATATAAGCACTAAAATAAGTTGAAATGGAATGAAACTCTCTACGGGGTTTTTTCTATTAGCAGCAAGAGATCTTTTTCATACACTTCCCACAGACATGGCGTTATACACTTCCCCGCAGACGTGGCGTTATACCCTTTCCCGCAGACGTGGCGTTATACGCTTTCCCACAGACGTGGCGTTAGACACTTTCCCGCAGACGTGGCGTTATACGCTTCCCCACAGACATGGCGTTATAGGTTCCATTAGACCAAATCAATTCCTATTGCCGATAATGTTAACGTTTACTAATAAAACTGATATAAGCAGCGTTTCAACACACCCAGGAAGTACAGCAATAGAAAGTGTGGCATCTCACATCTAATCTAGCTGCAAGAAAATGGGGGGTCACGTATCATTTAAGAGATTTAATTTATGTTTTTAATAGAAACCGTCATTTTTGCTGAAAATTGCAGTTCCATTTTTGGGGGTACCCCGCATTAGTTTCAACCTCTGGTATATACTGCATAACAACTGTATAACAAATAAAAGTGTATTTATTTATTGTCAATGGATAATAATATTTACACAAATAATCAATGTCACATATTACTACCAATCACACCCACAGCTGCTTTTACTCCGTAAATATTTGACGGTGCACGTCGAACTTTGACACGGTACTGTCTTCTTTGGTACTATGCAACCTATATCAAACAAATATATTTTTCAAAAAGTGTCCAATTGGGTGTTTTCATGACTATCAGGGTTTTCTGTGTTCTGATATGATATGACAACATAATTGAAAGTGCTGTTCCTACAGTGCAACCTGATTTAATGTACACCTCAGGAAGCATCAGTGTTATGCAAAGTTGTATACAAATGCAATGTATCATATTTAAAACAAATAATAAATAAAAATACTACTCTTGAAGATACATACTATGGGTTGGTTGTGTATGTCTAGTTGTATATGTAGTGTGTGCATGCAGCATGCATAGTCAGAGTCTCTCATTTCCAATAAATAATTACCTTAAAACTCATTTATTGCAGTGACCCTGTGTTTTGAATGACTTTAATGGGCATATGATAAGAACTTCACTAGAAAAAAAGCATATTACATGTGGTATCTGAAATGAACTCCACTGCATCCACAAATAGTAGTAAATTAATGTGGTACACATCATGGTGGGGTAAACACCCAAGGTATGGACTATGCTTGGATGTCAAGTCACTGAATGCAATATTTTCAAACCCATCAGCCTAGTTGGTTTTTATATATGCATTATTAAATCCACTGACAGCTACCAATATATCTGTTGATATTATATTAATAATCTCCAGTGATTGGTGCTTACAGACATGTATCATATCTAGAGTTATCATTAGGGTTTTACATCTTTATTTTTTATTTGTCATAAAAAAAGCACATTCAATCTATCAAAAGAGTGCGAAAGTCAGTTTTCTTTAATTATTTTCTGTTTTAACTGAATATAATATTTATATCGTATGCATTACTACAATCTGTAATGTAACACATTATTTACATAGTAATATTGGAAAATATAGCTTTACAAGTGTGGTAATAGTGGAAGATAATACTAACACACTCCTAGGTAGATTAACAAATGTGTCAAAAATGTGGTATACTTCAAAAACTATGAAAACTCACTGAATTGTACTTGGTATATTTGCAAAATGGCTACACTACACAGAACCCACTTCTGTAGATTTTAATGTTTTTGCCAAACTCACAAAAACAATTGTAAAAACTCCCATATTTGCCTAAAACATAATTCACCAACCTAAAAAGTATATTAAAATTACAGCAGAAATCAGGTTATTTAAATATAGTCATTCCAGAGCCAATTGCATTCAAATACACATTGTTAATGGAGATCTAAAAGCTTAACCTAATATCAGCTAACATTATTTTTTAACTAAAAATAAATTATTACTAATAGCTTATTTCATCTTGCCTAGACTTATTATCCTAAATAAGATTAGTGTTATATGACATGTCCACCACCTTGGATAAATAAGCTTTAAAATATTTTAAGTAAAAAATATGGGCCAAAATCTCCAATTGATCATCACAGACTTTTTTTCAAACTCTATTCTCAGCAGTGCACAGTAAATTAATGCCAAGGTCAAGGTCATTATGAACTCCCATGCCTGAGTGTAACCTAATTAAGCAATTATGACTGTCAAATAACAGTAAATGGCACACAATATAAAATAATGATAATATAGTGAATATATGCTATAGGTTCCATTAGACCAAATCAATTCCTATTGCCGATAATGTTAACGTTTACTAATAAAACTGATATAAGCAGCGTTTCAACACACCCAGGAAGTACAGCAATAGAAAGTGTGGCATCTCACATCTAATCTAGCTGCAAGAAAATGGGGGGTCACGTATCATTTAAGAGATTTAATTTATGTTTTTAATAGCAACCGTCATTTTTGCTGAAAATTGCAGTTCCATTTTTGGGGGTACCCCGCATTAGTTTCAACCTCTGGTATATACTGCATAACAACTGTATAACAAATAAAAATGTATTTATTTATTGTCAATGGATAATAGTATTTACACAAATAATCAATGTCACATATTACTACCAATCACACCCACAGCTGCTTTTACTCCGTAAATATTTGACGGTGCACGTCGAACTTTGACACGGTACTCTCTTCTTTGGTACTATGCAACCTGTACGCTTCCCACAGACATGACGTTGTACGCTTCCCCACATACATGACGTTGTACACTTCCCCACAGACATGGCGTTATACGCTTCCCCACAGACATGACGTTGTACGCTTCCCACAGACATGACGTTGTACACATTCCCACAGACATGGCGTTGTAACTTCCCCACAGACATGGCGTTGTACACTTTCCCACATACATGGCGTTGTACGCTTCCCCACAGACATGGCGTTCTACGCTTCCCACAGACATGACGTTAAACGCTTCCCACAGACATGGCGTTGTACACTTTCCTACAGACATGGCGTTATACACTTCCCCACAGACATGGCGTTGTACACTTCCCCACAGACATGACATTATACACTTCCCCACAGACATGGCGTTATACGCTTCCCCACAGACATGGCGTTATACACTTCCCCACAGACATGGCGTTATACGCTTCCCCACAGACGTGGCGTTATACACTTTCCCACAGACATGGCGTTAAATTCTCAGACTTTATTACAGCCTTGAGTCTAGACTCTAAAAGTTTAATAAGCACGGAGCCTGCTTGAACAAATGATAGCAATCTTCTCAGTTATTTACTTTATATTTGAATAATAGTGCAGTCTGGGATAAAAAAAAAATTTAAAAAAAAAAAAAAATTGCAACAGAACGCTTATTAACTATTTTCTACTCGGAATACGTATCTATATAATATATTAAATGTTGTTCCAAAATTGCGCCAGTATATTTTAGCTTTCAGTACGTACATTTTCAATATTCCAAGAACTGGTAGATGAGAAAATCTGAAAAACAAACTGTAACAAGGCAACATTTCTAAAATCGCCCTTATCCTTATTTAGTTATTGAAGGCATATTTGTCTAAACATGGGTTTCAGCGCCAAGGAATTCAATAAAATTATTAATTTTTAAAAGAAAATTACAGTCCTGTATATTAGAAAGTATGGCTGTTATGACTAATGATCTGTCACAGGACATGGTTTGAAAATACACTAAGGCTGCATATTTAGCTAATATATTTACTGAACACTGATTGCAGTACTGCTCTATTTCTCGAACTAACATCCATGTTGTTGTTGTTGTTTGTTTTGGGGTGGGGTGGGGGGGGGGGGTTTTGTTGTTGTTTTTTTGCTGGGGGGGGGGTTCGGGGGAAGGGGTGTTTTGTTGTCAATTTTTTCGGTTTGGTTTGACGTGAAAGATAGAAAAAGTGCATTTTATGCGTAATTTATAAGAACATTTGTCTTCAATATATAAATAAAACAGTGATCCTCATCCTTAGTGAAGAACGTCATCTGATCATAGACTTTGAAATTATGGTTTCTTGATTATTTTATCATATAAAACTCAATGTTTCATTATTCTATTGTTAATCTGTCGATACTATATAATATATACTGAACACCTTGAGAGAAATCACGATTATTAAACACTCTTATAGATCAGGGCCCCGTTCCACGAAGCGATCTTAGCACTACTATCGCCTCCTTAATTTTGTTCTACGATCGCCAGCCCGTTCCACAACGCAGTGTAGCTTACTGTCGTCGTAAATTACTGTGAAAATTTACAATAGGTAGGAGGCAGTTGTAAGCCACTAACATAGCTGTCAAATGGCAGTTAAAGGGACACGCCCTAGTTACGGCTAGTTGTTAACCATTACGTATACACATCCAGTATTTCAGTATACTTATGCAAATACACACATCAGCGTGTTAGAAAACTTATACAAATACACACATCCCGTATTTCAGTTTACTTATACAAATACACAGTATTTCAGTACACTTATATACATACATGTACACACATTTTTCTGTACACTTATACAAATACACATATCTAGTATTTCAATATAATTATACAAATACGCAGTATTTCAGTGCCCTTATATAAATACACACACATTATTTTGAGTATACTTATCCAAATACACACACATTATTTCAGTATACTTATACAGTGAATGAATGAATGTATGTTTAACGACACCGCAGCATAAAAATACACATCGGCTATTGGGTGTCAAATATACTAATACTAGTGTAGAAAACCAGGGCCCAATTTCATAAAACATCGTAAGCCTAGTTTTGCACGTAAACGCAAATCTACGACGAAACCACAATTCTTATTACTATTATAGTTCAACAAATATAGTTAGAAGAACACATATTTCATTTCCTTTTGCCTTTAAAATACTCCAGCTTCCGTCATGATGTAATTTTCTACGTGAAATTGATGCCAAACACCTGTAAACGCCTGACCAGGACAATCGCTAGTAGCAGACGTAAACTTACGATGTTTAGTGAAGTGGGCCCCAGTATTCCAGAATACCAATAAAACTGCACAAACCTGTTCTGGTGACCACCTCTGTGTAGCAGGCTATCCACATAGGCCAGTTTAATAGTTCATAACATCTCATGTAATATTGCTAAAAAAAAAAAAAGCCCTATGTTATGCAGCCAACTGATTTATTCGGCCACTTTTCAATAGTATCTTTGTTGACCGCTCAACACAGGTTTGTCTGCACCATAAAATTTATATACAGTACTGATATACTTTAATTATAATTAAACACCTACTGCTTCTTTGTTTCTTCTTCTTCTTCTTTTTTTTTTTTTTGTAAAAGAAAAAAAATTCAATGAATCATACTATACCTCACCTGCACCCGGTAGATATGTGCGATATAAAACGATTCGTGACCGGCCTGTAAATACTCGACGAGCAGTCCTTTCTCAATATCCGTATTTTAACTGTCCGTGTTGCGAACTCTGAGTTAACCTATAACTCGAGGAGACACACTTGGGTTAAACACTCTATTTGTCGATCGTTTTCTCCAATAAAGACCTGTTTTTGGCGTACCCCGACGACGCCGCAATATTGAATGACATCCATACAATGAGATGCGCTATAATTGGCCCCAGTACTTGGCGAGGTGTTTGCACATCTAGTCAGCTGGGTAAGAGGAGAGCTCTGTACTTGTTGATTTTCACACAACCTTTAAAACTGCACTGCAGTCTTAGCGACCGACCGAATCTAGAACACCGGTGTTTGTAACCAATATACAGTATATATTACGGGTTCTTGAGAGAAAAAAAACGAGGAATATGGGAGGAACAAAAAGCATTTATTTTAGTTACCTAGGAAGTTATTCTGGGCAACAAGATGAAATTGTACGTGATATTTTTTTTTCACGAAACACATGAAGTGAAATGAAAACACTATGTTGATTATTCAGCATTATTATATTTTTTAACTTTAGTGACAGAAGTTAAAGTTTGTTTTGTTTAACGACACCACTAGAACACATTCATTTATTAATCATCGGCTGTTGGATGTCAAATATTTGGTAATTTTGACATATAGTCTTAGAGAGGAAACCCGCTACATTTTTCCATAAGTAGCAAGGGATCTTTTATATGCACCATCCCACAGACAGGATAAACCATACCACGGACTTTGATATACCAGTCGTTGTGCACTGGCTTGAGCGAGAAATTGCCTAATGAGCCCACCGACGGTGGTCGATCCTAGACTGACCGCGCATTAAGCGAGCGTTTTACACTGGGCTACGAGCCGCAATTTAGTGATAGAAATGCAGCAATAACGGGTTGATTTGACGTATTTGTTAATATTAGTTCCTGTATAGATGTGCAGTAAATGTAACGTTCTATACGGAGTCAAATTAAAAACTTCACAACCGTTTCATCTTGGCTAATTAGCAAATATGACAGAAGAACGTGTTAAATAAGTTTTTTTTTTATTATTATTGTAGGACGTCCAAAGAAAGAATAGAAATAAATGTTGAGTCAAAAATCTGTTCGATGCGCCCACAGCATTCGTCAAAACCACAAACAGTCAAAATTGTAATTCACAAGCAGGGTCGTCTGATGAAATCACAGGTTCAGTAGCGCGTATGCCTTCCATGTGTGCCCACATCTGTAAGGCAACGCCTCCTCATTAACTGCCTGATGCGTGTAAAGACTGCATTAGGGATACGGCGCCATTGTTCAACTAATGAAGCACTGCAAAGTCTGTGGAGGGTTCCTGACAGTGCGCAGGCGTCTTCCCAGCACATCCCAGACTTGTTCGATGGGATTCAGATCGGGCGACCTTGAAGGCCAATCCATGACATTGATGCGCGCGTTTCTCAAGTAATCCCTTGTCAAAATAGCCAGGTGGAGTCTGGCGTTGCCATGCTGAAATATCAGGCCTGGACCATGAGCTGCCATGAAGGGCACATGTTCCTGGGCCAGAACCTGGTCGCGGTATGCAGCAGCGTGGAGGTTGCCACGGATGACAAGAAGTCGAGTTTGACCATTTTCACAGAAAGCACCCAAAACCATTACACTTCCGCCTCCGAATCTGTCAACTTCACTGACACAACATTGAGCATGACATTAACCACGCCGTCTCCAAACCCTCTGCTTGCCATCGGCAAATCGCAGTGTGAATCTTGATTCATCGCTAAACACGACTCTATTCCATTCCCTCTGAGTCCATCACAAGTGGCGTTGTGCCAACAGTTCACGTTGACATCGATGAAATTGGGTCAAAATGGTCCCAACATATGGGCGCCGTGTGTGCGGTTCGCAACCGATTTCGGATCGTTTGCGCGGACATCCGACGTCTGAAAAGTTCATTACTGGTTGCTGTAGTTGTCATGAAACGGTTGCCGAGGTGACGTAACACAATATGACTGTCATCTGCCTGTGACGTCACGCGTGGTCTATCCGGTCGGGGACAATCAGCTGTGGTGCCGTTTGTTGTACTCGTGTCCGCAGATCATAAATTGCCCTTCGACTGCAACCCAACGCCCTTGCAACGTTAGCTATTGACGTTCCCGCGTGCAACATGCCGATGGTACGTTCACACTGCACATTTGCGGCATCGAAATAGATCGTAACAAATAGCGTTTTAATGTGTTTTTTCGTCGTGTCAGACTACTGTGAGCAAGTAACGATGAAAGTACGTGTGCTATTGTAATCACATGACCAGTGACACGTGCAAAATCACTTTTGCTTTAATGGTGCTGTGCACGTGCTATGGATCGGGTCACGTGGGCTGTGGTGGGCTTCAAATGGAGTGTAGACATTGCCATTACAATATTTATTCCTGAAAAATACCTGCTTTCAATACTCATTGACTTTATGCAAATTTTAGATCGTGAAGTTTTTAATTTGACTCAGTATATTTTCATATATATTTCCCTGAAAATTCTTTAGAACCCTACTAGAAATTATGTGATTTAGATTTATGAATCGCTATTATAGAGTTTGAACTGATAACATCTTGAGATAGTAACGTATTTGTAATACATTCTTTGCAGCAATATTTAAAGATAATTTAAGCATTTCTTTTATCTGAGTATCAAACAATCTGGTGTCATTCTAACACAGAAAGTGTTTCAAATACACACCAAAGCTATACAACACTTGTAAACGTTGATATTCGTGATATGGCGTGTCATTGAAGACACTGTCTTGGGTAACGGTTTACAATTCATGTCATGTTGTCCACCAATATAAAATAAACGAAAAAGAAAATTACCTAGTAGATACATTTTCTTGTTTATAATATAGTGTCTATATATTCAATCTATCTATGGGTTGTTCAAATGTTTGAATTAACCCAAACTTCATTTAGTTCCCTGATATTTTTTTTCGTGCGTACAAAAAAACACACGGGGAGGTGAAATCCATTTTGGACTGTTTAAGTAACTACAAACTACAGGACGACCTGCAACACGTTGTATTTACTGACACTTACATTCCAGACGAGAAAATGCCATTATTATGTAACTGTAACCGTTAAAAGGTTTTCGTTTGTTGGGAAAATATTACTGTAGCAGGGAGCTCAGGATAGTTTCTAACTTTCTTTAATACATTACTTTCACACTGACCTTGGTGTAATTTGTAACTCTCAAGTCATTTTGTATTGCGCTAATGCGACTACCTTCGATGTCACCACAAGTTAGATACAATAATGCTACTGTAATAAATAAATAAATAAATAAATAAATAAATAAAACGCCATTGTCAAACATTTTATTTATGGCTATCTCATTCGGAAATCCTTATTATCGAGCGTTTCTGCTCGCTTAATATGGAAACGAACACTTCCATTCTTTACGAATCGACTCGGAATATCTCGGCAGATCGAAAGAATTACACAAGGAGTTTATTGGCTGAGGTGTTCTGAATGCTCGGCCGAAGTATTCCGAGAGTAACTTCACGAAAAGATGCGAAGTGTTCCGGTCATATTCACAAACACCTCCGCCCCACTCTACCCTTCCTGGCTAAGCACGTGCATGAATACGATATTTCTACCAACTGTTTAAAAAAATATATAATTGCATCTGTTAATCTATCCCCTCAAATGTTAATGCTTTAAAACATTATATAACTGATAAAAGCACTTCACCAAAAATTCATTTTACACAAAAAGCATAGATGTTAGTTAAGCTAAGATTAATTATAAAGGAACTATCCCGAGTGTGTAGGCAAGTTTAAAGTTTGGTTTTGTTTAATGATACCACTAGAGCACATTGATTTATTAAGTATCGGCTATTGGATGTCAAACATTTGGTAATTTTGACATAATAATAGTTTTAGAGAGGATTCCCGCTAAATATTTCCATTAGTAGCTAGGGATCTTCCATATGCATCATCCGACAGACAGGATAGCACATACCACGGCCTTTGATATGCCAGTCGTGGTGCACTGGCTGCAATGAGAACTAGTCTAACGTGCCCATCGAAGGGAATCAATCCCAAACCGACCGCGCTTCAAGCGAGCGTTTTACTACAGGGCTACGTCCCGCCCGAATTTAAAAGGTTTTTGGCAAATAAAATATATTTCACATTATTAAAATTACCATTTAATAGCTTTTTAATGTTGCTTAGAATATGAATATCTCCATTACCAATGCATTTCTGGATATCGTAATACTTTGTAGTATCTCAATATCGACCCGCCCCCTCCCTCATCCGGTAGTGGGGACAATCATATACAACTAAATGACTAGGCGTAGTGACACCGCTGGTTTAATTAAGACGTTTAAAAGCCTGTTTGCCCGTGTCCTAAAACGGTGTCTGCAATATCGTGTTAAAGCGCCACTCGTTTTAAACCAAAAGGGACAGAATCTAATAACCGAGCCACGGGTTGTTAATCGTTTTCATTACACCCACACCGATTCCTTCGAGCTCAATTCTGTCCAGCATGCTAGTCATCTTCCCCCGCCGGATAGCAAGTGCACATCCAATAGACGATACTGTTTTCCTCATTGCCATATTCGAAACATGATTAGGCTACTCAAAATATGCTCAACAAATTAAATATGAATTGTATAAATGTTAAACGTGCTTTCTGAGACACAAACACCGTAACATTATATTCAAACTTTTCAAACAAAATCTATATTATTCTTTATTAACTGGCCTCGGTGGTGTCGTGGTTATCGGATGTAAGGCTGGTAGGTACTGGGCTCGCAGCCCGGTACCGGCTCCCACCCAGAGCGAGTTTTAACCACTATACCGACTTCTCTCTCACTAACCACTAACAACTAATCCACTGTCCTGGACAGACGGCCCAGATAGCTAAGGTGTGATTGAACCTTAATTTGGATATACCCACGAAATTCAGTTGAAATGTTGAAATGAATGAATGAATGAATGAATGAATGAATTATTTATTTTAGTAATATTTTAGTTCCATGTAGAATCGTCATGAATATTTGTTGCAATCCCACTAAACCGCTGCATCTACTAAACCGCTGGTAAAACTATGTGATGGTTTGTCATTAAACAAATACATTTTTTAAATTTCCTGCGGTAAAACTAACTAAGATTATTTGGTATGTCCTGGATCTAAGATTAATCTACTAGATGAACTAAACACTTAACGCTATCGTTTCCAGAGGTCAGAATTTTTCAACGAAATTTTCTTTTTCGGTTATCTACGATTGCTTACATGAAAAGTGATAATTCTTGACCTGCACGTGCATGTCAGCAAGAAACGCTTTTAGAGAAACAGAATTCTCAGTTTTCTCCCGGATGTGTGTATCTGCAGAGGCGTCAGTCTGTCAAAATCTCAGCATCGTCTTTGGACAAAAAATTCATCTTCGACTACGGAGAATACAGTAAATAGCATATTAGCATATAGTAACGACACCCACCAGTCACCCTGGTTAATATATACTGGTGGAAAGAAATAAGGGAACACAAGGCATTAGTATTAAAAACAAAATTCATCTTCGACTACGGAGAATACAGTAAATAGCATATTAGCATATAGTAACGACACCCACCGGTGACCCTGGTTAATATATACTGGTGGAAAGAAATAAGGGAACACAAGGCATTAGTATTAAAAACAAAATTCATCTTCGACTACGGAGAATACAGTAAATAGCATATTAGCATATAGTAACGACACCCACCGGTCACCCTGGTTAATATATACTGGTGGAAAGAAATAAGGGAACACAAGGCATTAGTATTAAAAACAAAATTCATCTTCGACTACGGAGAATACAGTAAATAGCATATTAGCATATAGTAACGACACCCACCGGTGACCCTGGTTAATATATACTGGTGGAAAGAAATAAGGGAACACAAGGCATTAGTATTAAAAACAAAATTCATCTTCGACTACGGAGAATACAGTAAATAGCATATTAGCATATAGTAACGACACCCACCGGT
The DNA here is from genome assembly GCF_016097555.1 of Gigantopelta aegis. Taxonomy (NCBI): domain Eukaryota; kingdom Metazoa; phylum Mollusca; class Gastropoda; order Neomphalida; family Peltospiridae; genus Gigantopelta; species Gigantopelta aegis. Next base: position 66,430,592 of record NC_054707.1, on the reverse strand, counting down.
GACCCTGGTTAATATATACTGGTGGAAAGAAATAAGGGAACACAAGGCATTAGTATTAAAAACAAAATTCATCTTCGACTACGGAGAATACAGTAAATAGCATATTAGCATATAGTAACGACACCCACCGGTGACCCTGGTTAATATATACTGGTGGAAAGAAATAAGGGAACACAAGGCATTAGTATTAAAAACAAAATTCATCTTCGACTACGGAGAATACAGTAAATAGCATATTAGCATATAGTAACGACACCCACCGGTCACCCTGGTTAATATATACTGGTGGAAAGAAATAAGGGAACACAAGGCATTAGTATTAAAAACAAAATTCATCTTCGACTACGGAGAATACAGTAAATAGCATATTAGCATATAGTAACGACACCCACCGGTCACCCTGGTTAATATATACTGGTGGAAAGAAATAAGGGAACACAAGGCATTAGTATTAAAAACAAAATTCATCTTCGACTACGGAGAATACAGTAAATAGCATATTAGCATATAGTAACGACACCCACCGGTCACCCTGGTTAATATATACTGGTGGAAAGAAATAAGGGAACACAAGGCATTAGTATTAAAAACAAAATTCATCTACGACTACGGAGAATACAGTAAATAGCATATTAGCATATAGTAACGACACCCACCGGTCACCCTGGTTAATATATACTGGTGGAAAGAAATAAGGGAACACAAGGCATTAGTATTAAAAACAAAATTCATCTCGCCATTACAAGAGTAAGTAGTTATAAAATCGTAGCCCAGTGGTACAGTGTTCGCTCGATGTGCGGTCGATGTGGGATCGATCCCCGTCGGTGGGCCCATTGGGCTATTTCTCGTTCCAACCAGTGCACCACGACTGGTATTTCAAAGACCGTGATATGTATTACCCTGTCTGTGGGATGGTGCATATAAAAGACCCCTTGCTGCTAATCGGAAAGAGTAGCCCATGAAGTGGCGACAGCGGGTTTCCTCTCTTAATATATGTGTGGTCCTTAGCCATATGTCTGACGCCATATAACCGTAAATAAAATGTGTTGAGTGCGTCGTTAGATAAAGCATGTCTTTCTTTTTTTAGTTATAAGATATAGCGTGGGTCAGAATGTCAGGACTGCCAGTAACTCCGTTAACGTCCTGATACTGTGGATGAGGGTTCGGATGCAGTCAATAGTTTCTTTTACTGGTTGTGCTCCCTTATTTTTTTCATGAGCATATATAGCACGTGCACTTCTCAATGTCAAAACGAAAAAAATATGAGGAATTTGTAAAAAAAAAATCTCTTTGCTGCTTTAATTATAAATCATTTTAGGACGGGTCATACGATACGATCACGACTGGAAAGATGTGTTTTAATTGTCACTTGGAAATTGAACTGACAAGTACTTGTCTGCCTTTCGACAGCTAAACTGATCACATTTAAATATTAAAAAAGCATTACCTTTTCAGTGTCTGGATCTTTCTGTTCCACTATTTTTGTTTTTCTAATGAGACAACAACAGTATTGTCTATATTATAGATTTCACTCGTCTTGTGTTGTCATATTGCAGTATTTTCAGAAAGTCAAATAAAATAGTCATAATACAGATTTGATTCGTCTTGTGTTATTCAAGCAACTAAAATAGGTTGCAGTATATTCCGGCAAATAAAATATTCATAATACAAATTTGACTCGTATGTTGAAGTATATCCAATCAGTGAAATAAAGCAGTTATAATACTTAATTGATTCGTCTTGTGTTGTTATGTTTCAACATGTTCGGGTAATTACAGTATTCATAAAGGGACATACCCTAGTTTCAACCCGTGAAAATTAACATAAAGTTTAATTAATCTACAAACCTATAACACATTTGGATCAAGTTGCAATTGAGTAAAACATGAGTCTGTGACTTTGAAATGGTGAAATACCCTCTAAAAATAGACTAAACGTCGACTCCATAACTGTTACTTCTCAGATGCACGTGCATTTTTAAAAATATAAGAAATGCATTTGGTAATATTAAAAACACCAGGATGACCAAAAACACTTCGAATGTAAGGACATTGATAATCTAAACAATAAAATCTGGGTAAAGTATGATTTAAGTTATCAAAAACGTCTATAACAGTCAAAAATAAGCGTTAGTGTTTAAAAACTAGGGTATGTCCCTTTAATACCTATTTGATTTGCCTCGTTAAGACATTGTGCTATTTTAAGGCAATCGAATAAAATACGAACAATTTGATTCGTCTTGTGTCTGTTAGTTGCAATATTATTAGGTTCCCTAACATTGAATCAACTCCTATTTCAATGATATTAATATTTGATAATAATTCGGATATCAGCAGTAAATAATCAACTCGGAGAGTGCATATATCTAAATAGATGGTAAATAGAGGGTCGTGGCCAGGTTACATGGTTTAAATAGTTATTTTAGCTTTTAACAAATTGCACGTCTGGATGTTTTTATTATTACATGCAGTATTTTGTATTAAATTTTGTTTACACCAAATAAATATATATAAATATTTCTGAAATAAATATTAACAATTACACAAATAAACAGTTTCGACAATTATTACATATCAGGGCCCAATTTCACAAAACATCGTAAGTCTAGTTTTGCATGTAAACGTAAATCTACGACTCAACCACAATTCTTATTACTACTATAGTACAACAAATATAGTTAGAAATACACATATTTCATTTTATTTTGTTCTTAAAATGCTCCATCTTCCATAATGATGTAATTTTCTGCGTGAAATAGATGTCAAACACGTGTAAAGCAATGACCGGTATAACTGCTAGTCGCAGACGTGAACTTACGATTTTTGTGAAATAGGCCCCTGGGCCGTAGACGATTTTACTCCGTATATATTTGAAGATGAAATGTGACCCGGAAGTCCTTAATTTTGTGCGAGGTAACCTGAAATGAAGGGTTAACTAAGTACAATTATCACCACTACCATCCAAACGATCACTCGCTGCACGAATCTGACAATCGTGAAAATGGATTCACCTTTCATTGTTTACCTTGTAATGAGAGTCCTACTCGACATACGCCTATTAATAGTCCGGACTGTTTACAAACGGATCAGGGTAAACAGGGCACGCATTATTAGGATAGGATATCTCGAGAGTCGTGCTTTCAGTATCACGAACAAAAACTAGTATCTCGAGTTACCCGATAATCGTTATTTCGATTTTATAGGTGTCAATCAACAAACATAAACGAATCTGTATTTTTATTTATTTGTTATTATTTTTCCATTATTGTGGTTTTACAATAAACCCTTCATTCAGAGATTTTTAATATTTTGGCGTTATGAGTTTGTAGTTTATTAACTTGTACCGGTCGGTGCTTCCCTTCGTGGTTTAGTTGTAGCACACGTTGTAATCGGATGTTCTGCATTTTAGGTAGTACATGTACTATACAAAATAACTTCCGGCTGGGTTAAAGTTCGATAGACTTTTGATAGAGAAGTTAATACCACAAGTCCTGTGATTGGTGATAAATGTGAGGGTATTGGTTGTAAAAAAAAACTTCAACTGGGCAAAAAATGTATGCAATTTTATTTCATCTAGTACCACTGTGTCAAGTAGCCTTGTGTTTGAAACATGTTTGGGATACCTGTTAAAAAAAGTACTCAAATCTTGTGCGGAATTAGGGTACTCATAGACGCTACCATTTATCTCTGAAATGAGCAGTTTCACCCCTAATTTGTTCTGATTCACTTTAAGGGTGATGGGTGGTAGTATTTATATCCGTGGTGTTTATGTCGATTGATACGCTGCAGGTAGCAGTTTTAGCCACACATTACTATTGTCGTCTATGGGATTTGATATGGTAGTATACACCCTTTAAACAGCCATTATTTAAATAGTCTAAATGGTATATATAGCATTTAATTAGCTGTATTGCAGTGGAGGATCCTTCTTTATAATAAATGAACGTATCAAGAATGCGAGCACAACACAATGCTATTTCATTCTTTCTGCAACCCCCTACCCCACCCCACCCCACCTCGCAGGAGGACTAGCACTCGCCCGGTACTGACGTGACAGAATGAAGCTTGTTTGCAACTGTACTGTTCCAGTCATCTTGCAAAGTCGAAAAGATCTATTGGTTAATATCATGTTTGAGATGTAACGCACATAAACCCTAGAATGAGGCACGCTTAAGTCCAAAACAGACCTGTCAGCTACGGCTGCCTTTTTATTACCCCAGATGCCAGTATGGCTGGGAACTCGTCAAAATACAATGTCTTTATTAGTAATTGATAAAAAGATGCACTTTCGTATAAATATTCCAACTAAAAGTCCTACTTCAAAGTTGAAAGTACAATATTTTGTTATTTTCACATTTACTTTGTAATAAATAACTACAAATTAATCGATCCCACGCATAATCGTTCAATACTCCCCCCCCCCCACCCCATAATTAACTCTAGAATAATAATTTGTTTTAATCTTGCTCTGAACGATAAGAGGGTTTTTCCGAATAATTTGTTGCTAAATATAGCATGGCCACCATTATTGATTCTTGTGTCCATCTGGGTAAACTTAGTGTGTTGAATGTGTACGCATTAAATAGTTACGTCACTAGCTAATGCGTGTGACACATTCTCAAAATTCCACACTAAAAACTAAATTCTACTAGTAAATGAATTATTTGGTTGTAATTTTAAATAGGCATGTAGCTGAAGGTATACACTTTATGTTTCAAAGCAAACATTAATAGTTTTGGCGGGAACCTCGATTATTGTAACTTTGACATAGCAGCTTTAAGGGATGTTCAAGCTTCATATTTTGTAAAGCTTGGAGACACGAAAGCGAGTCCGTAAAAATAATATATTTGGAACTTACAGAACCCTTAATTTGTTCTAAAGCTTCAGTGATTGCCCAGGTCTCCACAGTAAAAATAGACGACGAATCCGGCAATCTCATAGAAATTATTGCATCAGGTGAAAAAAAACTGTAGCACAAGCCACAGAATTACCATCCCGTGATCCATCCGTGTAAACAGAAATGTAATCATGGTACCTCTCTTGAATTTCCGCAAAGTGCTGTTTATAAATAATTGGATCTGTGCGATCCTTTTTCAGGTGCACAAGACCAAATACAAATTTGGGTGGTTTAGGTTGCATAATACAAAAGAAGGGAGTTCTGTGTCAACGTTCGAGGTAAAAGCTTTTGTGGGTGTGATTGGTAGTAATATGCAACATTGATCATTTGTGCAAATACTATTATCCACTGACAATAAATAAATACACTTTTATTTTGTTATACAGTTGTTATGCAGTATATACCAGAGGTTGAAACTAATGCGGGGTACCACCAAAACCCCCAAAACTGGAACTGCAATTTTCATCAAAAATGACGGTTGCTATTAAAAGCATTAATTAAATCCCTTAAATGCTGTGTGATCCCCCATTTTCTTGCAGGTAAATTAGATGTGAGGTGCCACACTTTTCAATGCTGTACTTCCTGGGTGTGTTGATACGCTGCTTATATCAGTTTTATTAGTAAACGTTAACATTATCGGCAATTGGAATTGATTTGGCCTATTAGAACGTTTAATACACTAAGGTTGCAAAATAAAAAATGAAAGAAAGAAATGTTTTATTTAACGACGCACTCAACACATTTTATTTACGGTTATATGGCGTCAGACATATGGTTAAGGACCACACAGATATTGAGAGAGAAAACCCGCTGTCGCCACTTGATGGGCTACTCTTTTCGATTAGCAGCAAATGATCTTTTATATGCACCATCCCACAGACAAGGTAGTACATACCACGCCCTTTGGTATACCAGTCGTGGTGCACTGGCAGGAACGAGAAATAGCCCAGTGGGTCTACCGACGGGGATCGATCCCGGACCAACCGCGCACCGAGGGAGCGCTTTACTACTGGGCTACGTCCCGCCCCTAATAAAAACTGAAGGTGTTTCCAAGATGTCCGTTAAATCAATGTTGGAAATGGATAACAATTGCTGCATACGAAGATCAAACAACTTCATATATTTATTAGCAAGCACAGCGTTATGTGCTGGATGTTTTGGCATCGACTTAATCTTGGTGTCATACTCCAGAGAAAGCTTTGCACGTCTATTCTAGGACGTTTATTCTGACATTACATAATCTTTGGAAACTTTTCCACATACCTACGATCAATGAGTATTTTATTTACCATATTCTAATTCCTAATATGTCACAAATGGATTATAGTCCGTCCTATCCTCCTACAATTTTTTTGGTTTTTGTTTTTGTAAATACTATTTTTGTGTAATCGGCACAGAAATAAATAACTTGTAGTAATATCCATAGTATGAAAAAACGGGGTTCCCTGTGGGATGGACTATAGGTTTTGGGGTGGGCATCATTCATTCATTCATTCTTTCATTCAACCATACATCTATTTATTCTTTCTTTCTTTCTTTATTTCATTATTTCCATTTAAACAATTTCATCTTAAAACGAAAACCAGTTGTAAAGAGTTCGCCTGATGCGCGTTCGATCTAGGATCGACACCCGTCTGTCTATTGGGCTGCTCCAGCCAGAGCTTCACAACTGATGTAACAAAGGCAGTGTAATGTATTATCCTGTATATGGGATGGTGCATATAAACGATTCCTTGCTGCCAATCAGAAAGAGTAGACAATGGAAAGGCGGAAGTGTTTCCTCTCTAATTATCTCTGTGTTCTTTGTTGAACGACCCCCAACTTTGATAGAAATGAAAGAATGAATGAATGAATGAATGAATAGGCATCCACACACCACCACAGACGCACAGACGTAAATATGTTCACGTATGACATCTAATGTTTTATTGATGACAATCATAGACGACTGTTTGAAAGAAGGAAATGTTTTATTTAACGACGCACTAAACACATTTTATTTACGGTTATATGGCGTCAGACATATGGTTAAGGACCACACAGATATTGAGAGAGGAAACCCGCTGTCGCCACTTCATGGGCTACTCTTTTCGAGTAGCAGCAAGGGATTTTTTATATGCACCATCCATACAGACAAGATAGCACATACCACGGCCTTTGATATACTAGTCGTGGTGCATTGGCTGGAACGAGAAGACGACTGTTTGAATAAACCCTATTAACGTATGGATCACTGACAGAATTAAGACCATGATCGCGTTATGTGTTATCTTCCTGCTTCGCTTTCAAATATCATAAGGTTACAATCAGTTAATATCAATACCTTACAACTGATTCATAGTGTTTGTACTTAGCGTTACGTCTACAATTAGTGTGCACTTATTCCGCACATTGTCGACATAATTATGTAAACAGTTCGATTGGTTATCGAACTTTCCGAAATACCATGGTCATTAAAGAGTTTGTTTCTCGGCTATCTGACCTTCTGGAATTTCGTCATGTTGAATGGTTTCTTGTTTGACGTTTTTCACTTTTCAAGACGATCCCATCACTATAAAAAAAAAAAAAAAAAAAAAAAAAAAAAAAAAAAAGTTTTATTTAACGACGCACTCAACACATTTTATTTACGGTTATATGGCGTCAGACACATGGTTAAGGACCACACAGATTTTGAGAGGAAACCCGCTGTCGCCACTACATGGGCTACTCTTTCTGATTAGCAGCAAGGGATCTTTTATTTGCGCTTCCCACAGGCAGGATAGCACAAACCATGGCCTTTGTTGAACCAGTTATGGATCACTGGTCGGTGCAAGTGGTTTACACCTACCCATTGAGCCTTGCGGAGCACTCACTCAGGGTTTGGAGTCGGTATCTGGATTAAAAATCCCATGCCTCGAATGGGATCCGAACCCAGTACCTACCAGCCTGTAGACCGATGCCTAACCATGACGCCACCGAGGCCGGTCATCACTATAAACATCATCTGGCTAGTAACGTTACAAGGTGAACTGTATGAAGATAAACAACACTTGAGAAATGTTCACTGTAACTCAATGATGGTGCACTCGTCTCACATGCGAGGGGTTGTAGGATCAATAACCCTTACCGGATTATTTCCCATTCTAATTTGTTTGTCATGGCCGCTATATGAATAGCAAAGGGTTGTGCTGTGTTGGTAAGAATTTATTTTTATATAAAAGATATCTTACTTTGTATGGGTTTTTTCTTGTGGGTTTTTTTTTTTTTTTTTTTTGGGGGGGGGGGGGTTTGTTGGAGGTTTTTACAATTATTTTTAGGGTGGTGGTGGTGATTTAAACGCCACAAACATTTAACACAGAGACAAAGATTTTTTTTTTTTTTTTTGGGGGGGGGGGGGGGGGGACACTACAAACATGAATGTTGATGAGATGAATAGTGAAGCCGTAGTATTTCCATTTTGGTATGGGCCTACTTGACAGGGCCGTGCTCCACGCTTGCTGTCAGTTGAGCTATCTTGGTATCATTCGAGCCCGGGGTACACGGAACCTGCAGTGCATGCCGGGTAATCATCCCCCATGTGGGGTCATACACTCAGGAGACACACCCATAATCGCACCCGTGAAGTGAGTGAAACTTGGTGTATGTGACCTTACATCTACCCATTAAGCCTAGTGGTGCACCCACTCTGGGTACATGAAAAATCCCCCATTGCCTCAGGTGGGACACGAACCCAGTACAGCCTCAAGTCAACTACACCATCGAGGCCGGTCACTTCTTAGTCTGTTAATATCTACTTTCTTTTCTCGAATTTGATCAAGAGTTACAGTTATCAGCTGTTTAATTCTGACACATAGTCTTCACAGGTAATGTATTGTATTGTTTAACGGCATTACTAGAACACATTAATTAATTAATTATCGTATTTTGGATGTCAAACATTTAGTAATTCTGATATAGACTATGAGAGGAAATCCGCTACCTTTTATCAAGGGTTCTTTTATATTCACTTTCCCACAAACAGGACAGCACATACCACGGCGTTTGATACACCAGTTGTGGAGCACTAGTTGGGACAGGGAAAACAATCAGAGAATGGGTCCATGGCTGGCTAGACTTATCCCATGTATGCGTTCCAGTGCGTATGTTTTGTTACGAATATCCATTACAAGGATCTAATGGAGATATAATATCCCAAAGACGTTTCAAAAGTTAAAGGGACTTTCCTGAGTTTGCTGCATTGTAAGATGTTTCCGACTAATAAAATACTTCTACGATTAAACTTACATATTAAATATAGTTTCTTGTTTAAAATATCAGTGTCTGTATATTCAATGTGTTTCTGGTCGCCTTAATATTTGTATGAAGCCTAAACTGGATTTTGTCTTCAAATAATTTCGTACGCACGAAAAAACAATATTTTAGGAAACAAGATGAAATTTAACCTAGTACAAATATTAGAACGACCAGAAACACGTTTAATAGACAGCCACTAATATTTTATGCAGAAAAATATATTTGATATGTAATTACAATAGTTTAAAAGTCTATGTTAGTTAAAAAGTGCAGCAAACTCAGGAATGTCCCGTTAAGGATTTGACTGATTTTTGTCCTGTAATATTACGCGCCAAAACCAGTGTAGCAAAAGTACGTCATGTAACGTTCAAGTTGGTTGAACGCTGGAAAAACATCTACATCTCTGCAGACCATGGGAAACCCCAACACAGATCTTCAGTGGAGTGCTTAAAACAGCTGAAACTCGCGTAGGAAGCGGGGAGGGGGCGGGGGCAGGGGGCATGTGACACACACACATACACTTTTCTTGATCCAGCAACCGCAGCGATTGTTTATTTATATTTATATATACAGTAGAACTCCTCTAAAGCGGACACCCTGGGGACCAAGTAAGAAGTCCGGTTAGCATCCCATGGCCTCCGATAGATCTAGTGCCCATGACTCGAATAGTCAAATTCTAAACTAGGTTTAATCAAAAACGTCGATTATTGAACGTAGTTGCCACATGTCATGCCATACCAGCACAAAAACACATGTGACCCATATAGATCACGTGACTGGTCAATTACCGTATAGCTGCTGTTTTTAACTTAGAAGTAAACCAGTTTATTGCACTGGAGATAAATACTTATTCTTGCTCACGTTTACCGATGTTGTTTTCTCAAGCCCACATTAAGACGAAGAATCTATAGAAGGACAGAAAGAGTCGATTCGACGATGGCGTCACGATGAATCGTTTATTTACCCGTCGTGATCAATGTATCAAAAAGCAATTTCCTTCGTCCACGTCGTCGGTGGAAATATTGCGAGGAACGACGTTAATTTCATTGCTTTTGAAATCGTCATGTTTAATAAAACTACACCCCCACAACCTTTAACATTTGTTCTATAGTTGAAGTATATAATATCCTGTTTTGTGTTAGTCTACTGCGGTAGTAAATACAAATGGAGAATAGTTTTTGTAGTCTTTTTTAAGAACAAATAAATGTGGCAAATAAAATCGCTATCTCTCCAGATAATGGATGACGCAGTATATTTGGAACAAGTAAAATAATAAATGTTATCTATAAAACGGAGATTGTTAAAAAACAAACCAAATAGGCCATTTACAAGAAATGGCTGAAAGAAATCTCCCACACTGAAGTCATTAAAAAAGAGAAAGGCCATTGAGATGAATGCGTACTGGTTATTCGGAACCAAACAATTCATTAAAACGAAACATAAGAATGATTCCTACAATACTAAAAGGATTTATTCTTTAAGACTAATTTACTCATATGTAATAGTTATAAATCACAATAATAATTAACAAAAATATATAAAAATCTAAAAAGAAAACAAAAGAAGAAAATATATAAAACTATAAAAACAAATATATAAACTGTGTCCTTGACCCAATTACTGGAAAATGTGCTGACTGAAAGAAAACATAGTTTGTTATGAATGAGCAAATAACTAAGGTTCAAACAACATTTTTAGAGACAAAATAGCATCATAATATGCTTACAAATGATATACTCAACAATATTAATTAAGGCCCATTATATACTTTCTGCAATTTTGTTTAAATATGGTTTTAAAAAACAAAAAAAGATCCTCCGTTGTAAGGTGTAGAAGTGATGGTATGTTCTTAAAAGGACCTTCCTGAGTTTGATGCACTTTTTAAGATGTTATCGACTAACAGAGGCTTTTTAACGATTGTAATTACATATCAAATATATTTCTCTGCATAAAATATTACTGGCTGTATATTAAACGTGTTTCTTATCGTTCTAATATTTGTAATAGGTTAAATTTCATCTTATTTCCTCTAAATTTTATTTTTTCGTACGTACGAAATTATTTGAAGACAAAATCCAGTTTGGGCTTGTTACAAATATTAAGACGACCAGAAACACATTGAATATACAGATATTCTGAACAAGAAAATATATTTAATATGTATGTTTAATCGTAGAAATATTTTATTAGTCGGAAACATCTTACAATGCAGCAAACTCAGGAATGTCCCTTTAACCTTAATGATTAAAACCAAAAAACTTAGAACGAACAAAATGACAAGCGTCGTTACTAACGAGTAACGAATCCTAGCAAAATGCGCATATTATTTCGGTAGTTTTCATAAATGCACGAAAACCCTGCCATGTCCAAAGTTTCTGTATGTACCATAAGTCACATTTTACTGAAACAATGTTAAGAAATCGTCTCTGATCAAAACTTGCTTATGATATGATACTAGTAAATAATCACCAAAAATCTACTGGCCCGTAACTAATTCTGTTGAGTGTAGTTAATGAGATATTCCGGTTTTATCGTAAAGCGATCTGTAAACGTTCCACGATATGATAGATAAATCACCTCCTCACTGAATGGATTTAGACTGCCCAACAGATTACCATCTCATTTTAATAGGAATGAATGAATGAATGAATGTTTAATGACACCCCAGCACGAAAAATATATCGGCTATTGGGTGTCAAACTATGGTAATGCACATAAATAAAGTGATGATCAACATCAATACAAAAATTCAAGGTTTAAACAAAAACAAAAATTCAAGGTTTAAACAAAAACAGTGTAAAGAACTGTGCCAAAAATACAAATACAAATATCACAGAATTTTACGGACACCGAATTTTACTCTAAAACTTCAATTTGTGCTGTATTGGCCATTCTCAAAGAGAATGTTACACCCCTGCACCACGGTGAGGTTACAGCACGCACAGGGGCATTTTAATAGGAGTCATGGCGGACACTACCGGTGAAACAGAGTGTTGTTTATTTATTAAAGTATGTAAACAGTCTGAGTGATGTGATATTGATCAAAATTCCCCTTTGATAGCAGGGCCGTAGCTAGCGGGGAAAGGGGGGGGGGCGCAAGAAAAAAATCCGGAAAGCATTATAGAAACTTTAAGAAAATTCTCTTCTTAACCGTTTAAGGAGTTTTAGACTATTAACTGTTCAGTCCCCCCCCCCCCCCCCCCCCCCCCCCCAACCAAAAATCCCTAGCTACGGCCCTGGATAGATCGTGGAAAACTGGCTGATAATAATAATTGTGCTGAATCATTGTGCTACATGTAGTTCTGATTTCCTTTAATGATGACTCGAATTACACCTTTTGATGCCTTGCTCCCATCATGTTGATTTAATCAATCACTCAACACTGGCGTTTTCTTTATTTCAGTCGGAAACTAATTTGGGTGTGCACCTGCTTACTGATGGTAGCAATGGAGTAAATAGACAAATCGGGGTTTTGTTACCAACGAATGTGATAAGTTGTAAATTCATTCCATGTTTAAAAAAGAAAACTGTTTTAGTTGTTTGCAATTAAGAAAAAAAATTATCATTTGTAACAGGGATTGCACCTGTCTCTGTTATCCACAAGTGTGTTAAATGGTATATTCATTTCCTTCCAATGTATGTTTGAATTTATATCATATTACATTTGAAGCACGCTGTTCCGAGCACACACCTCAGCTATCTTGGTTGTCTGTCCTGGACAGTGAGAGAGAAGTCGATATAGTGGCCTTACACCTCCCTATTGTTCCTGGTGGACGCCGGTACAGGTGTGCGAACCCATTACATACCAGCCTTAAGCCCGATGGCTTAGCCATCAATGACATTTTATTTTCAATCATTTCTTTCTGAATACCGAGTATGAATACAAGCCAGTGGGGTGCAGATACTCCCAAATAATTGTAAAACAGTAAATGTGGGGGTAAATAATTTTGGTTTGGTTTGACGTGAGAAAAAAGTAAAAGTGTTTTGGGAAAAAAAGAAGACAATTCTTATGTGCAATTTAAAAAATATTCCGTTTAGAAATACATAAAACTGTAATACATACCATAGTAAAAAAAACCCGACGCTTACAGCGTTTTTGCCGCCATTTTGGTTTACAAAAAGACAAAACAGTTTTATGTGATCCACCCAGAATTTTTTTTATTGTTTTAATTATTACTTTATTATTATTATTATTATTAACAAAATATTGTTTCCTTGTACCTCCCTGTCCTATGGGATCACGGTATTTCTAGCGTAACGCTACCTATAGGTTGCATAGTACCAAAGAAGAGAGTTCCGTGTCAGAGTTCGACGTGCACCGTCAAATATTTACGGAGTAAAAGCAGCTGTGGGTGTAATTGGTAGTAATATGTGACATTGATTATTTGTGCAAATACTATTATTCATTGACAATAAATAAATACACTTTTATTTGTCATACAGTTGTTATGCAGTATATACCAGAGGTTGAAACTAATGCGGGGTACCCCCAAAAATGGAAGTGCAATTTTCAGCAAAAATGACGGTTGCTATTAAAAACATTAATTAAATCTCTTAAATGATACGTGACCCCCCATTTTCTTGCAGGTAGATTAGATGTGAGGTGCCACACTTTCTATTGCTGTATTTACTGGGTGTGTTGAAACGCTGCTTATATCAGTTTTATTAGTAAACGTTAACATTATCGGCAATAGGAATTGATTTGGTCTATTAGAACCTTAAGCCTCAGTCACAAATGCACCGGTCGCCGTGCGGTGGAGGGTAACCGTACGGCGTCCTGGCGTCCGCGACATCGGGAAGGAATCTTAGGGTTCTCCCAAAACTCTTTGCCATGGTCACATTAGATACGGTGTGTTTACGGGGACCCTACGGGCTGACATATTTTTTTTCGGGCCATAAAATCTTAAGCACATCGTAAGGGTATCATAAGGTCACCGTACGATGCCCGTATGTTGTCCCGACATCGTAGGGGCATTGTATAGCTTCCTGCGATGTCTCCAGATACGGCAAGGTCACCTCAAGGCCGCCGCAAGGTCACCTCAAGGCCGCAAGGTGTCCCTACGATATGTCTGCGGTGGGTTTTTGATTTTAAAAATCGTACGGTCTTCAAAAATATATATAATTCTGCATTAAAAGTTTCCGATGACCCTACGATGCAAAAATATCGGCCAAAAACTCAACGATGTCCGTAGGATGTCACCGATGCCTGTAGGATATTCGTAGGATATCGTCAAACACACACATCGTACGGGCATCTTACCCACTTACGATGCATTTGTGACTGAGGCATTAAGCTGGCCGATGATTAATATATCAATGTGCTCTAATGGTAAACATCTTCTTTTAACCTACTATGACTGTTTAACAAATGTTTCACTGTATGTCAAACTGAAGCGAGAAGGCGATATCTCCATTTTGTTTGATTTGTGTTGAGTGCTTTAAAATTACTCTCATGTACAGTTCTATATTCTATACAAAATTACTTCCCAATATTCTGTACACATATTTTTGAAAAGGGTACTATATGACTAATACACATTGTAACAGCCAATAAGTGATACACTAACACATCAACTTCAGGAACTAAAAATTTGGAGATGGCGTTTTCAGACTCATAATAGGTCGCTACTATAATACAGCTGATTAACTCAGACATAACACACCAAAATAAATAGCGTTATTCTCATAAATAGGTCTGTACTTTATGTGATTTCTTGTGATGCGCTGTGTAACCGGTATACCGTAATATAAATCGTGAACAATACGTATCGCGATATTCTTTTAGCATACCGGTATATTGCGCTTATATATATATTTGTACGTGTGTTAGTCACACATATTATATTTTCAAACAAAAACTACCAGTTTGAGAAAAGAAACAATAGCTTCACTTGTTCGGAACGAATCTCGATTGACTGGTGTTGTATGTTATGTTTCTTACACACCCGTTGGTGAGAACACCATGTGTTATTAATGATTACACATACTTGTTAACACATGTACGTGTTAACAATTTCAAGACATACGACTGGCTGCTGCTAAGTGATGACCAGGTCACCAGTGTCATGCGTCCAATAAAAAAAGCCAAGCACGATGGAAATCGATTACACTCTGACGTATAGTTAACCTGATAATCATGTGTCTGTGACGCGTAAGTCAGCTACAAGTGCAACGGCTGTATATATCTTTTAGTCGAAAAAGAAGTTAAAATTTGCTTAAAACCCGGGTTTTTTTTGAGGATATGTAAGAAATAGAATAATACATTCGTGTACGTTAGATACCATTTATCTCACAACTCGTCGTTTAAAAACATCAAACTCGCTTTCGTTCGTTAGATACAATTTAAACAACTCGTTGTGAGATAAATGGTATCTAATGGCCACTCATGTATTATTCTCTATAAGTTATACCAAATGCACATTGAATTGACGGTTGATCTTTGCAATATATCGTAGTACGTGTCGCAATTCAGGTTCTTGTGTCGCATAATATCGCAATACGAAAAGTTCGATTACTAGTGATTTCTTTCCTATCTGTAATGTTTTTTAAGTGTTAAGCCACACTCGTTTAATCCAGAAAACTCATCCACTGACACAAGTGTTTGTAAGACACCTTATTCAATATTAGCTCGCGGAAGGACATTTGCACAATACAGATAACTGTCGATAACTACTAACTGCTTCAATATTTTGTGATTTCGTTGTTTATACATGTTAGAAAAAACACCCGCTTACATGTTGCTGAACGCTTGTTAAAACAAACTTAGGTAAACACTAGTAACTATTGGAGGGATCAAACAGTACTAGAAATGATCGAGTTATTCCGGTTATGTATGGAAACCTCTATATAGTTTACTGAGAGGCTGAACTAAATACAGATTTTAAAAAATTATATCTGTATTTGTTTTAATGCTATCTCAGATCTGTAGTAGTTACAAGTATTTACCTGACTGTGTGTGAAATACAACATGTCAGCAATAGTTTAATCAATTATAAGACAAATTATTGTCATTAGCATTTATGTATGTTCCACCATACCCCAACGAACACGCTTCATTTCGTCATCACATTTATAGTCCGGCAGAAGAGGCCCCAGAAAGTGAAGTGTGTAGCCGGAAGTATAACATCTGTCACTATGGTGGAAATTAATCTCTGCGGTGGAGAGTTCATGAAAGTATAAGATGACAGTTTCTAAAGTTGATGCGAACAGGATGGCGGCCATTTTGAAAAAAGTCAACCCGAATTCATTGAGGGCGATTGATGCTGCTACCCATTCACCACTGCCTTTGATATAACAGTTGTGGAGCACTTGGGACGGGGATAGACTCTAAAATAGAGGACGAACTTTCTACTATTGAGATACACCTGCCCATGCATCATCCAATAAAAAGAGCAGTTTATTCATCGTTTGCAAATAGTCTGAATTCGCCCCCACTTGCAGGGCCGTACCCTCCGGGGGCCAGTTGCAACCCTGTGAATCTCACTTTTTTGTTCGTTCTTTTTTTTTTACTTCAGAAAATAGCATACACATCTCAGGGTTTAATTTGTATAGTGTTTCATTTGTTTATAAAAAGTAGGTCCCCCCCCCCCCCCCCCCCCCCAGGATTCTGATCAGGGTACGACCTGACTTGGTGTAATGGAACACAACTATGTTGCATGACGATAATATAAATAAATAAAACAATAAGCTTACCTCAGTGCTATGTACTTTCCGTATAAGTTTACAAGACACATTTCGGAGAATCCTCTGGGTTTTTTTTAGATAATCACAGTTTTCGTCTTCAGGGACTATATTTTCGAAGCCATCTTAGCGCTACGAAATCGCAAAAACCATCGTAGGTTGTTACGTCACTACAACACACGTCATAGTGACGCCATACCTTTCGATGGTTTTACGATTTCGTAGGTTAAGATTGCTTCGAAAATATGGTCCCAGGGGTGGGGGGTGGGGGGGGGTGGGGGGGGGGTTCGAATATGAACCAAGTGGACCTTTTCTATTTTATTTTTGCACCACCAGAAACTCCATATGTATAAACCTGTATGTTTAATTCTGAAAGCGGACCATTTGCTTCAGCGGGGGCGGGGGGGGGGGGGGGGGGGGTCGTCCGAACACCCCCAGCCTACGCCCTTGTCTACATATATCTAGGATCACAACTTAGGTGGATAACCTTGCCAACAAGCTATTGGAAATGTGTAGGTCGCTTGTTAAATATGATGCCCTTCTGCGTAATTCGCGCAGTGTTTATCGGATATATTTATTGTAGCAGTATTGTAGCAGGTAACTGAAAACAATGAAGCTGAAAAATTACTAAAATTTATCACTACAAAAATGTAAGTGACCACCAACAATAACAATATAAACCGCATAAAGTAAAATGTTACCTAAATCTCAACGACAAATTTAATGGGGGGGGGGGGGGGGGGAATATGAAAAACTCTATTTTATTTTTCAGCAGAAATGCACATGTATAAACCTGTCGAATTTTTCAGCGGGAAGTTGTGAATCACTCTCAGATGGTTGATGTATGCAGGATACTTTAGGATAATGTCACGATGCTACAATTTCAACTTTGTAACAATTAAGTTTAGATATTTATTTTTTATATGCACCTTAAAGGGAGATTCCTGAGTTTGATGCAATTTGTAAGATGTTATCGACTAACAGAAACTTTTTAACGATTGTAATTACATATCAGCTATATTTTTCTGCATAAAATATTAGTAGCTGTATATTAAACGTGTTTCTGGTCGTTCTAATATTTGTACTAGGTTAAATTTTAGTTATTTACTTACTTAATCCTCTTTGTGTACGGTCACACATAAGGCCGAATTTCAGTTTATTTCCTAAAATATTGGGGCTTTTTCGTATGTACGAAATTATTTGAAGACAAAATCCAGTTTGGGCTTCTTACAAATACATAGACAACCAGAAACAAATTAAATATACAGACACCGATATTCGAAACAAGAAAATATATTTAATAGGTAAGTTTAATCGTAGAAATATTTTATTAGTCGGAAACATCTTACAATGCACCAAAGTCAGGAATGTCCCTTTAAGAATTAGTTAGTTGGTAATCTGACGTCTGCCATCTAAACATTAACATGGTCTCTGCTTAATTGACGACCTGCTAGTCAAACCAATTAGTGCCATTCAATAATAATATTTTCCGACTAACAATCAAAAACACAATGTACACATTAATTGATGCCTCGGGTTTATTGCGGGAGGTCTTAACGAGTACACCATGACAACTAAATATTACATGGATTAGTAGTTGTTTCTTACTATAATAAACGTTGTTTACACATGGACGTCAGATAGCAACTCTGCCTGTACAAGTTGTGAGTGAGAGGAAGACAAAATAACTTAGGAAGCGACCATTTACAACCTATATTAAATATACATATGGTGTTAATAATGAACAAGAAAATATATTTACCAAAAGTATTTTCAAGAAATATTTTATTAGTCGGAAACATTGGCTGTGGACCAAAGTTGGTTACAACTATACTGAGATCATGTCTGATGGCCAATGCTGAAATACTTAAACTTTGGCAAGCAGACTGGATAAATGTTAGTAATAAATGGCACCTTAAACTCAAACCCAAAGTTAATTCACCTGGCCCCACTTCTAATAATATTTATTTAACTAAAATCCTAACCAGCCTACGACTAGGAGTAGTCATAGGATTACATGACACTAAATTTAAAATTGAATCAGCTAATTCTCCTAACTGTCCAAGCTGTAATGTTTTAGATAATGTAGAACACTATTTATTCAACTGCAGTAAATATAATAATATTAGAGACATTTTAAAGAAAAACCTGGCCTTTAACATAATTAACTTACTAAATTCTAATAAACATAATATGAAAAGAGTGCTCCATTTGTTGGGAGAGTATGTGGCAGACTCAAAATTGGATATCTAAGTAAATTATTGGTTATTGTTGTAAATGATGTATGGAAGAGGTCGCCCTCTAGGGTGTATACTACCAAATCAAATCCCATAGACGACAATAGTAACATATGTGGCTAAAACTCCTACCTGCAACGTATCAACCGACATAAACGCCACGGATATAAATACTACCACCCCTTACACTTAAAATGAATTTAAAAAAATGGGGGTCAAGCTGCTCGTTTCTGAGTAGTAATAGGTAGCGTCTATGACTACCCTAGTTTCGCACAAAATTCGAGTACTAATTTTTTACATTACCCTATACATGTTTCAAGACAAGTAGAACTTGACACATTGGTACTAGATGAAATAAAATTTCACTTTTTTTTTACCCAGATGAAACTATTATTTTTTACAACCAACACACTCACATTTATAACCAATCACAGGACTTGTGGTGTTCACTTCTCTATCAAAAGTTCGGTGCACCTCGCACTTTGACCCAGCCGGAAGTTATTTGGTTTAGTACTACCTCTAGCTGGAACCGGCACACCGGGCCCAGCCTCTGGCAGGGCTGTCCCGGAGGTTAGACGGGACTTGTGGGGCTGACCCACACTTTACATCTCACTAACCAATTTTGCTTTCAGATGATCATCTTAACATCATTCTTAACATAACACATTTTCTTTTATATATACAGGTACACACTGGATTATGGGTATTATCTTCTCATTTTTGGCATGAGCTTGATATTATATTGTCCATTGATAAGTAATGGACAATATGGACTTAATTATTAGCCTAAATAAAAAGGCATTTTTATATGGTTATTTTGCTGCCTTGTTTTAATGCTTTTGTTTTGTCTTGCTATTTGCTTTTATATGTATTTTTGTTGAAATTAATGGTATACTGCCTACAAATCACCGGATGGCCTCTTGGCAGAGGCCCTATGGTGTTGTAAGTATATTTCTTTGCTATTACCTTATATATATATTTTTTAATATATTTTAATGTGTTATATTTTTCTTATAGCCTATTGGTGAGAACAGGCTTGTATGAGTGTTGTGAATTTTATGAATTATTTTAACCTTGGAACTTAGTATTTAACAACTAGCTGTCATGGCCACCTGGGCAGAAGCTTTCACCAACATGGCTTATTTTACTTTTTCATATATGTTATATGTTTTCTTTTAACTTTGCTTGTTTTTTTTAATACAGACATTTTTTAACTTACTAATGTTTTATATAAATTTATAAACTTACTTTTAACTAATTGTATAACATGTTTTTATTTTTTACAATTAAAGCGATCATAGGGTTAGATCGCTTCCCTGTCTGCTTGTGGTACTTTATAGTTCCATCGTGCAGACAGGGCATTTGTACATTAATGGCTTGTCTGGGCCACCCGTATAAGTGACTCGTAGTACAAATGTACTTGCGGCGAATGTAGAGGACTTCTTTGAGGTATACCTATCAAAAATATCATCCAGATGTGCGTTTTATTTGCCTTTATATTTTATTAATTATTTTATATTGTAATTGTATTTTAATCATAGGCAAGAACTGATCACCCCACTACACGGGCTCGGCGGCTGGAATACCCAATAGTAGAGGTCATCACCTTATGACCCAACAAGACTCATTAGCCATCACCTTATGGCTATTCAATATTTGGTGGTTATCTTTAATCACCACCCAACCTACTAAGAATACACCTAGGTGTGACTTAAAAGAGCCCCACAAGGCTCACCCAACAACAACCTCTTATTCACTATCCACCGGAATGGCCATCTATGGCCTGGGGCGGGGGGGGGGGGGGGGGGGGGGGGGAGTGAGGTACGCTAGAAATAGGGCGGTAGGGCGTTGGCGATTGGGTGTTAGGGTTAGGGCTAGGAATGTCTGTCCTCCCTCACCAACCTGCCGCACCCGATGTCCGGCCCGGTGAGGTGGTGAAAACTCACCCGGGTGTTGGATCGCGAGACAGGATTGGTCGCGAAGCCCACTCCGATCGTAAACCTTTCCTCCAGGGCTAAGTAAGTTTAAAGTTAAGTGTTAATTACAATATAAATTTTAGAAAGCCCGGTCAAAAACTTTGTCTACTAATTTCTATATATATACCAATAGCATATACATTTCTTTTTTTTAAGACACATCTAAAATAATAAAGTCCCGTAACCATTTAGTTGTAAAGTCAAAATTATCCCATCTTTAACCTTCTCCCCCTGGTCGAACCGCTGGCCAGGGGGGACATGCCTTAACCCTAGTGGATAGAGGCATGTAAAACATGGTCTGAAGTCTGAAGTCTGAAGTCATGGACGTCAGACTCTGGGTGAACAGGTTCTGTTCACACGCCTTGAAGTTATCTGGCAAAACACAAGCTCTACTAGAAGATCTGAGTAGCATTACTTTAACCAAGAGTTTTGTTTTGTAAATCATAACTTGTTGATGTTGGAGTTGGAAATAACCTACAATCCACATTGCGACTTCTGTTGTTCATGCATTTGCATACGCTAGAAAATTTGAAAAGAAAAGTAAAGTAAAGTTTGTTTTATTTAACGACGCCGCTAGAGCACATTGATTTTTTATTTTATCATCGGCTATTGGATGTCAAACATATGGTCATTCTGACACTGTTTTTAGAGGAAACCCGCTGTCGCCACATAGGCTACTCTTTTTACGACAGGCAGCAAGGGATCTTTTATTTGCGCTTCCCACAGGCAGGATAGCACAAACCATGGCCTTTGTTGAACCAGTTATGGATCACTGGTCGGTGCAAGTGGTTTACACCTACCCATTGAGCCTTGCGGTGCACTCACTCAGGGTTTGGAGTCGGTATCTCGATTAAAAATCCCATGCCTCGACTGGGATCCGAACCCAGTACCTACCAGCCTGTAGACCGATGGCCTGCCACGACGCCACCGAGGCCGGTGAAAAGAAAAGTTACACGATATTAATGTAATGAGATTGAGGAAGAGTTCCATGATACGAAACTTTAAGAAGGACATTTTTAAAAATACTGTTTCAAGCACCTCAGTACTTTTAAACTAATACAGCTTTTAGCAACTGGAAATTATAAGGAGATACATAATATTTGCAAATATTTACTACAAGCGAATATAATTAGAGATCTATTACGATTGCAAACAAACTAATTGTATCTATATGTTTTTCTGTTTGTGTTATTCATATTCATTATGGTACTTGTAAATAGAACATTCGTTTGTCTACAACATGTTTAGTAACATGTTTAAATGAAAATAACTACTGAAATAACATGTACATTTATCTTTATTGTATATTGCTGCATTGTTTAATATATTAACGATTCCAGTGTTATAATTCTGATACTTGTTAAACGTAACGCAATGAGGAAGTTGAACTTCCCACGCTGAAACTAAGATGCAATATCCTTTTTTGTTAAATTAAAAGAATAGGTCAGATGTTTATGACCAGTTGAAGCACAACACTACGTAATTTTATTGGTCCATGGGTTTCCGTTTTGCTAGGAATGGTTTGACAAAAGCTTCAAATATCAGGGAATAAAATGAAATTAACGACGTGTTGATTATCTGTTAATAGTGACCACACCAGTTTAAACATTGATTAAATCAGTGCATGTCTCAGTTTGTTCATTGCGTGGGCACAATTTAGCTTAATCGGCAAAGTTCGTAGAATCAATCTCTTTGGCGGAAATATCTGAGCCCCCATAACTGGTATAGCATGGTATGTGATACAAACCGTGGTATGTGATGTCCTGTCTGTGAGAAGGAGCATACAAAAGATCCATGTTGTTAATGAAAAAACATAATCGTACGAGACAGGGGGCAGGTGGGGGAGGGCAACTCTTTATGTGAAAAAATAAAGAAAGTTACCTCTGAAGTTTTGTATTAAAATGATAAAATGTTTTCTAGTGTACTTTTATACATAGAACTATTTTTATTGTTGTGTTTTGCTTTTATTTGTGAGTCGTAATTCAACTATTTGTTTGTTTGCCGTGTGACGGTCCACGGTGAATTAACCCGAGTGCTCTCATGTTGTTGAACAAAACAGACTTCACTTTGTTCTTTGCAATTACACTCGGGAGATACTGGGTCCTCAAAACCATGATCCAACTCCATGATTGTCAGCTATATCATTTTAATTAGTTTAGTTTTTGTGACAATATTTTGTTTTTAAAAACCAGTGTGCAAAGATTTTAGTATTTGCTAAATAAAATATTGTGTAGAGCACATCATGTTTTATCACTGTGTCCAAGATTTGCGATGTCATATAATGTTGTTCTGTGTTCCTAAATACTTTATATCGAATGAATGAATGAATGTATTTGATGACACTCCAGCACGAAAATTACATCGGCTATACGGTGTGAAATTAAGATAAATGTGTAAACGAAGTCACAATTAACACCAATATAACTATTAAAAAGTTAAATTAAAGCACTGTGTAAAGAGCTGTGCAAATATATAATACAGATAGGTACAATTAAAAGTTAGTAGTTGTTAGTACTCTCCCCTGCGCGTGCTGTAACCTCACCGTGGTGCAGGGGTGTAACATTCTGCTTGAGAATGGCCAATACAGCACAAATCCCCTTGTTTTCTTCGAGATACAATTGAAATTTTGAGTAAAAGTCAGTATCTATCTGTGATATTTGTATTTTTGCACAGTTCTTTACACTGTTTTTATCTTGAATTTTTATATTAATGTTGATCATCACTTTATTTGTTTGCATTACCATAGTTTGACACCCAATAGCCGATGTGTTTTTAGTGCTGGGGTGTCGTTAAACATTCATTCATTCATTCATTCATTGTTAGAACTCACACCTGCTTTTCTTGACATAAGATTGCTAAATAGTAGATAATAGAAACCAGAATGTAAATATATTACGACTTAACAGCTTTTTTATCAGAAATCTAGAACTATTTATTTACATTGAATGGATGTTAGATGGCCTGTAGGTTTTTAAACAAATTAGATACTGCTAAAAATATCTAATATATTGTGTTTGTTTTACCTTTAAATCCTTTATTTTCGTGGGGTTACATTATCGTGGTTTTGCTAATAATAATAATAATAATAATATAATAATAATAATAATAAAATTAATTAATTAAAATAATAATAATATAAAATACCATTTCGTTGGATACTTAAATTCGTAGTATCACAAATCCATACTATATGTATACCAGTGTTATATTTTCGTTGTGTTCTTAAATTCGTTGACTGCACTATTCCACGAAATATGTGCCAATTAGACCACCCCGAATTAAAGTGATTTCACAGTATAGTGGCACAGAGTTGTTATAATGATGAAAGTTAAATAAATTATATCGTTATATTGTTTCAGTCTCTGAGCCACTACAGTGTCGAGCTGTACATTTAGGACGACTGGATATTTGGTACGGTCTTCTGACATTGTTTGGTAAACCGTATCAGCACGGTGTGAGGTATGGTCTGCTGCCCTCCTTTGTGTTTTTAGAACCTGGAATTCAGTAGTTGATTTCCTCCGATGATAGCCGGAATCTAGCTATGCTGTAAACAAACAGGTGTATCGCGGATTTGTGTATATATAGAAACCTGTAGCCGGTTGTGCTGTCGGTTTGAAAATTGGACCGCACTGGGAAAACATGGAGAAAAATTCAAACAGGTGAATACACAATATGCTATATTGCATAAATAAAACGTATAGCGACATAAACCTTCCGGGGTCGACGCAAACAGTAAGGCGTTTATTCGTCATTGTTTATCCATTATAGTGAGTGGGGCGGGGGACGCGTCTCTCTCTCTCTCTCTCTCTCTCTCTCTCTCTCTCTCTCTCTCTCTCTCTCTCTCTCTCTCTCTCTCTCTCTCTCTCTCTCTCTCTCTCTCTCTCTCTCTCTCTCTCTCTCTCTCTCTCTCTCTCTCTCTCTCTCTCTCTCTCTCTGAGAATGAGGAAGAAAGAGAAGATTGAGGGAGAAAGAGAAGAATGGGGGAGAGAGAACGAGGGAGGGACAGAGTAAAAGTGAAGTTTGTTTTATTTAACGACGCCATTAGAGCACATTGATTTTTTTTATCTTATCATCGGCTATTGGACGTCAAACATATGGTCATTCTGACACTGTTTTTTTTTTTAGAGGAAACCCGCTGTCGCCACATAGGCTACTCTTTTACGACAGGCAGCAAGGGATTTTTTATTTGCGCTTCCCACAGGCAGGATAGCACAAATCATGGCCTTTGTTGAACCAGATATGGATCACTGGTCGGTGTAAGTGGTTTACACCTACCCACTGAGCCTTGCGGAGCACTCACTCAGGGTTTGGAGTCGGTATCTGGATTAAAAATCCCATGCCTCGACTGGGATCCGAACCCAGTACCTACCAGCCTGTAGACCGATAGAAAGACAAATAGATAAACAGACACAGAAGGAGGTATGCGCATTCAGAGTGTGGGTGTTATGTTAAACATAACATTTTAAAGAAAATGTGTTATATAGAATGTGACAACACAATGCACATCAACATTGATGAAATTCGGTTGGAAATACGTGTACTGACGTGGACGTATTAGAATGGAAAATTCTGTCTAGGAAGTAATTACTTTGTCATTACGTTATCAGGAAGACATCCTAATATAGCGAATGACTGTTACGGTGAGATAACTCTTAGTGTATTTTAAAATTATTGTTTCTATCGAGAAGTAATTCGTATGCATAATCGCTAATAATTTGGTCAAATTCTTACTAGCATTTATCTCCACAACTGGCCTGGTATGACATTTCTATCTGCCTTGTACTATAAGTTACAATAGAAAAGATCCAACAAAGACGTTAAATGGTAAATGCACGTGCATCCTTTTCCTACCATATACATATCAATTTCGATATTTTAAGTTTATTTTGTTTAACGACACCACTAGAGCACATTGATTTATTAACCACCGGCTATAGAATGTCAAACATTTGGCAGTTTTGATATTTAGTTTTAGTGAGGACGCCCACTACATTTTTCCATTAGTAGTAAGGGATCTTTTATATACACCATCTCACAGACAGGTTAGCACATACCACGGCCTTTGATATATCAGTCATGGTGCACTGGCTGGAACAAGAAAAAAAATAGCCCAATGGGTCATTTAGACATCTTCAAAAAATGTATTAGAAATAATAATTAAAAAATTGCGATACATTTAACAAATCTAATAACAAAAAAAGAGAGAAAGAAATGTTTTATTTAACAACGCACTCAACACATTTTATTTCCGGTTATATGGCGTCAGACATGGTTAAGAACCACACATATAGCGAGAGAGGAAACCCGTTGTCGCCACTTCATGGGCTACTCTTTTCGATTAGCAGCAAGGGATCTTTTATATGCACCATCCCACAGACAGGGTAGTACAAAGCACGGCCACGGATATACCAGTCGTGGTGCACTGGCTGGAACGAGAAATAGCCCAATGAGCTCACCGACGGGGATCGATTCCACAACTTTCGCGCATCGAGCGAGCGTCTTACAACTGGGCTACGTCCGCCCCCAAACCTAATAACAATGCACATGCACGTAGTTAATGTCCGGTTTCTGGAAAAAAGATATTGAAGTCCAGACTTTATTTGTGTTGCTTGTGTTATTAGGAAGCCCTCGAGTGAATCGTGATACATTAGTGCACGCACAAAGATGTGTTCAGAAGTTCCGAGACGCCGATAAGTAAGATACTCTGTCCGACACTCTGTCTTGCATTCAGAAGCTGTGGCACAGGAAACCGTACCGGAAGTAGATCAACACAGGAAGAGCATACCATCCGATCATTGCCGAGGGATGAACTTGGGTTGGATGGACGATAAATGGGCACCTATGGTGAAGGCAGATTTAAAAAAAAAAAACATAGTATTTTCAATCGAATTATTGCTTGGTGGGATGAATCCACGCTAGCTTCACACTAATTTCGCCTTTCCTGTGGCGTAATAATTGACTGGTTTTAAAACAAAATAGACACACAATCGATAACCTCACAAAAAACGCACCCCGCCAAAAAAAACAAAACACAAAAAAACAACAAAACAACAAAAATAACAAAAAACAAAAAACAAACACCAAACAAACAAACACATCTCCGGCGTAATCCACTTCATTTTAACTTATTTTCATGCTTATATCCAATTAAGGTTCAAACACGCTGTCCTGGGCACACACCTCAGCTATCTGGGCTGTCTGTCCAGGACAGTGGGTTAGTTGGTTAGAGGTTAGTGAGAGAGAAGTGGGTATAGTGACCTTACACCTACCCATCGAGCCTTTAAGAGCTCGCTCTGGGTTGGAGCCGGTACCGGACTGTGAACCTTGTACCTACCATCCTGTAGTTCGGTGGCTTAACCACTGTGCCACCGAGACCGATCGGCGTAATCCCATACCATCACGGAACTAGTGTTAAGGAAAGTAATGTTTTCTTAACCTCAGAACATCGTTTAATCAGCGGTTCTGTATATACAACAGGTGGCAGACGTAAGGTACTCGCGACAGTTGGTCTACAGACTGAGAGAATCCCACTCCTCCACAGAGGCTACTCTCTATTATTAACTGCAAATAATCTGCCATTAAAGGGGCATTCACAAAGTTGCGCGTGCTACATTTTACTAGTTTTAAATTTATCTGTGACGAATAACTACAGATTCATCGATCAAGTTTACACACAATCTTTGCTTAAATAACGCGGAGATGACGAACTGTAATGCACTTGCACGCCGTGTAAACAGAGTCGCCACAGTGTTTAAGAACACCACTGGAGCACATTGATTTACTCTCAGAGAGGAAACCCGCTCCATATTTTCATTAGTAGCAAGGGATCTTTTATATGCACCATCCCACAGACATAATAACACATACCACGGCCTTTGATACACCAGTTGTGGTGTACTGGTTGGAACGAGAAATATCCTAAAGGCCCACCGGCGGGGCATTAGGCGAGCGCTTTACCGCTAGGCTACGTCCCACCCTCTCACCAGCTCTGTTTTGTGCAGGTTGAGACTTGTATATAACCAGACGTGGCAGTTGCAATCCACCTACAGACAAATTAGAAGCGGTGTATCATTCAAGTCAGGTAAGATCATAGGGTTTAACGTGCACATTCATAGCAATCTGTTGTAGCACACGCCTGTCATGGGCGCAGGTGTTGACCCGCGCCGGCTCCTTCGTCCAGGTCAGGAGTGTATCATCCTGGGGAAGTGGTCGACCTATAGACGAAGAACCTGGCAGTGATTCATCGAAGTAACCACGATCTTGTCAAAATGGTCTTGTACTTAGTCTTGTACAGAGATATGAACTTAAATACGCTAATGGTTTTGTCGTTCAGATTACAATGACAGAAACGCATCAAATGATGGTATGAGCAGACATGCAAGGCATTGTAGGCATCGTCATTTAATAAGGTTCATAAACGGCGCTGTTAGAAAAGCCGTAAAATGTTCCAAAAGGTTTCTTCCTCTAAATCATTTTAATAATAGTTCTGTCAAATACGGGCAGTTTCTTGTTTAAAATATTATTCCATGCACCTCCGTTTGGGAATTTTTAGATGTGTCTTTGTTGTATGGAAGGTTTTTGAAAACTATGGGCGCAAGCTTTAGAAGCGGCAGCTTCCTACAGATGGAGTGGACACCCTATATCATAGTAAAGACGAGAGGTAAGTTCAGTCTGCCGTTTGTCGCTAACGTTTGCTAGACTGGTTTTAACGCAGCACATCGAACCGAATGGCCACTTCAGGAACTTGTCAAAATAGTTTGCAAACGTTTAGCAAAAACCGGCTGGTTGGACGGTATCGTTCCATTTGGTCGAATTCCCAGTTGGTCAAAATGCTAATTGGTCGAAAAATAAGTACTCGTCTGTTATATAACCACTACCTGATTACCTGTGTATGTAATGAACATGGCCATTGGTCACCTTATGAAGCTGCAGTGATTATGACATTGAGAGTGTAACATTCTGAACGAAACTGCTGCTTAAGTGGGCATTTCTACTTGTATGTGTACTTGAAAGAATGAATATTTTAAGATGGGGACTTTTTTAAAAATTCATTACAGACATTCGTAACAACATGCATGTCAGTAAGACCATTGAACCATATCTATTGTTGTTTTAGCAGTTTGACCAATTGGGAATTCGACCAAATGGGAGTAAGCCGGTTGAACGTATGCCCTGACAACTCTCCTTGAACAGACAAAGCATCTAACAATGATTCATGACCTCACGACTCAGTCATAACTTCCTTTGAACTCTGTCTTATGTAGAGATGATACCGAATAATTATGCAAATGCAGGATTCGAAATTTTCATTAATATTTCAGACATCAACGTTTAATAAGAGCTATCACTCTTTAACCTTATTACTTGTTTAAGAATTATAGTCCTCTCAGCAAGTGAATTTATATTATACCAGTTAGGGGAGCAATTAATCATTCTCCTCGATTTTTCTTAACGTCGAGTTCTGATGTTATGGCTTCTGTTACACACGTATTAAACTGTATCCTGTATTGGTGTATTACTGGTGAGTACATATTATCGTGAATTTGTTCGGGGGAAACAGACTTTCATTTCGAGGTCGAAATCCCTTCAGTAAAGGACGAGACAACCTTTCATACTACACGAAATCGATTATGGTCTTTCCTCGCCCACTGTCAAAATATCATTACCTAGTGCTACGTGGTGTAGGATTTGTTTACTTTAAGTAGCTTTTTAATATGTTCATGTCACCCCGACGACAGTGCTAATGGCTTTTAAAGCGACTCTATCGATATGCATTGTTAGAACTGTGATACGAATTTTTTTTATAATAACGTGTGTCAACACAATACACGTTGGGACTGACACACAAGACCTTTTGACAAAGCCTTTGGTCTGACTGAGTCGAAGTAACATGTTTTCTGAGGGAAGCGCCATTTGTACTCTTCGATTTCTCAGATCACTTTAGTTAAGCTTACTATGACCGCGTTGTTTGGGGAACATTGTTCTGTATCACTAGTATATCAATAGTCGATTGATATTTTACACAAAACGTTCTAACCATACAATCGACAACGACTGTCTGAAGTGGCCTTCTGTCTAATGGTGTCTTTGCGTGCAGTCAGTTTTATTTTCTGGTTGTTTTCTCTCTCTCTTTCTTCAGGTGTTTCTTCGTCTAGAATCTAGAGTGAATAAAAAGACTGACAATACATCCATTTTAGCCTGTTTTTATGAGCTTCAGTTAATGCTGAGGAACACTTTTGGAGCACATACATCAACTAGTCGGGCTGTTTGTCCATAACAAAGATTAATGGATAATGAGTGAAGTGGGCCTACACGTCTCAGATGAATTGTGAGTTGGAGTGGTCGCTGGGATTCCAAACCCAACATACACACAAACACATACACACAAAACACACACACACGCACACACAGACACGCGTGCACGCACACACACGCACGCACACACAGACACACACTCTCACACACAGACTGAGACATACACACGCACACACATACGCACACGCACGCACACACAGACACACACACACACACACATCAGTTTTAACAGCGATGCTTTACGGAAACTAACCAGTTATTGTCTTAAACATATCGGATTTATCCTGCGAAAGTTAGAATGACGAATGGCGAATGCCACGAGGCTCCACCCAGCGACTCTTGAGACAGTAACCAGTTATTTCATTCATCCTGCATTCCTATACATTTCAAAAAAGTAATGCTATTAACCATTTTACCACAACTTTACTTTTACGAGTATCAAGGATATTAGGCTCACACGTGTTGAATGCTTTACCGCCTACAATATATATTTACCAAAATAAAATAGTTCTTAAATAACAACAATTTTTCTATTATTTTTAAAACAAAAATTGTCTTCAAAACGTTTTTATAAAAATGAAAACCATCAAATGGAAATCAAATAAAAAGTAAGTTAGTGAGTAACATTTAACAACACACCATTCCTTTGCTGATCATAACTAGTGTAAAAGTAGTTCGGTCCCCCGAAAGATATATTTTTGGTAGGTGACTGTGGTGAACGAAGTTTTAGGAGGAATCGAGTCATGCCTACTTGGAGAATATGTTGAATTTTTTATTTCTTTTTTATCTTGGAGCAGGGAAGGATTGGACAGCCCCACCACCCGCACACGAACCTCCACCTTTTGACTTCCTCAAGGCGAAACAATAATGAATAAAAGCTGAGAACAAAGTAAACAGGGGCATAACTCTGGTTTGAAAGTGAAGTAAAAGACAATTACCTCCCTTATTAGTAAGACAAATCTCTTTTTACATTTGTCATTTCGGTAAAATACCAAACTCAGGGTTCATACAAACTTCTGATTTCAAAATTCACAAACTTTCAAAGACCTCATTGGATTTATTCATTTTTCACAGACTTTCAAGGCCATGAAAATGGAAGGTCATTTTCCCCAAACTTCCAAAGACCTTCAAAGACCGTACGAACTCTGCAAACTTATAAATCAAGATGAAACATTAGTGCTTCATCTTTTCTAAAATAATCCATAAAATTGGGTTTTCCTATAATTAGACATTGGTTTGTCGGTGGGTGGGAGCAGGACATAGCTCAGTGGTAGCGCGCTCGCCCCAGGTGCGATTAGTTTAGGATCAATTCCCGTCGGTGGACTTGTTGGGTTATTTCTCGTTCTAGCCAATGCACCACGACTAGTATTTCAAAGACCGTGGTATGTGCTATCCTGTCTGTGAGATGGTGCATATAACAATATCTTGCTACTAATAATAAAATGTAGCGAGTTTCCTCTCTAATACTATCAGTCAAAATTACCAAATGTTTGACATATAGTCCATGATTAATAAACCAATGTGTTTTAGTAGTGTCGTTAAACACTAGACTTTGTTTATGTTTTACAGTCTAAAATCCAATAGTTGCCACACAGTACAAAATTGTTAAGCACATAATTAAAGGCTGTGTATTAACAATCATTTTATTATTTAAATTTATTTTTTATTTTACAAACAAGGTATGTATTTAATTATAATACAATACAGTTAAAAAGAAAATCTTATAGCAATATTATGACGACTACTTCTAGTATTTAAAGCATATTTAAACGCAATGAATACTAGTATATATACTCTGTCAAAAAAGAAACGGTGATAGGGAAAGAAGAAAAGTGTTTGCTTTACAAAATATCGGGTTTTTTTGTACAATGTTGCTGAATGACCATGTTTGTTAATGTTCCTGGAATGGGACAGCATGCCCAAATGCACTCTAAAACAAATTTAAAGCTGCAGTCCCTGGAATATTTTTTATTATTTAAGCATTTAGAATACATGATCCAGTTCTGTTTGGTACATAAAAGGTACACCACATCGTTATAGTTCGGTTATCAACATTATCTAGGTCAACTACAAACGCAATGCCCAGCTTTGATTTTCTTCATTTAGCGGGACGCCAGTAGAACTGGGACTTTACGTGATTTGCGCAGGCGCTGAGCTTCTTACGTGATTTTTAACAAATTGAACTGTCTTAATTGAGGGGTCGTCTCATATCTCCAAAACATATTTATATCTATAGAGGTATGGTACAACATCTTTCCAGGGGTTGGTGGGGGATTTGCATTGAATTTTTTACAGTGGCAAGCGGTTGGCATACGCGTTACATGTAAGAGGGTGTTAATAATTACGTAACACTCTAGGGGTAGACGAAGAGGGTGTTGTATTCCATTTAAGTAATATTTATCAAGACTATATGTTATTTCTGTTCATTACTTAGACCTAAAAAGGTGGGTTTTTTGGAAATGTGCGGTCGGTCTAGGATCGATCCCTCATCGGCGAGCTCGTTCCAGCCAGTGCGCCATGACTGGTATATAAAAGGCCATGGCATGTGATATCCTGTTTGTGGGATGGTACATATAAATGTAGTGGGTTGCCTAGGCGCGTGTGCAGGGATTTCAGCGGGGTTTGGGGTTATAGACTGTATTAAGCGAAGTTTATATGGGGCCATGCTTCCTCCAGAAAATATATTTCAGTTTGTTTTAGCTTGGGCAGGTAAGGGTTTTGACCCCAAATACCCCAAATTTGTCGATTTTAACACACGTAAAATTAAGAAGTGAAAACGTTCATTGTCTACTTTAGTATATTTTATTTTAAAATATTATACAATGTGTTACTAGCATACAAACTAAACTTTGAAAGTTCTACTAACATTTTATAAAAGATTAATTCTGAAATAGGAAGGTACGATTGTCGATAATACGTTGTCACTATCAAACCGGTTTTAACGAAAGACTCTAGTACCGTATCCTCAACCGAACGTTCTTCGTACAGCGCAAGATTTCTCATTTAATTTTTTGAGACGAACCCTACAATTTCAAATCCGCAAACGCACGTGTCAACTGAAACTGACAACAGGCTGTCGTTTGTGCTTTGCCGAGCAATGGCGGCACAGGCGACGAATCGAGTGTATGATTTTGACGATTTCCGTTCATAACAAACACACACGAGTTTTTTAAAAGTGCATATGAGCTTGTATTTAATATTTGTACATAATGTTATAATATGGTAACTAGAGACTAACTTTAACGCACGTTGTGGCACGTTGTGCGACTATTGCAGGAAATCGGCGTGAAATGATCAGATTTTGGCGAATGCACGTGAAACTCGGGGAAAAGATTGGGGTAGTGATGGGTATTTAAAGCTGCAATGCTTGCAATGATGCCTCATTTCCATTTCGACGTAGACGAGTTACAAGATGCCAAGATTAAGCCTGCCGAATCGAAACATTGCAATAGACCGCCTCCAGTTAGGTAAATCGCAGTCAGCAGTCGCACACCACATGAACGTCCATCGGAGCACCATTTCATGTCTCTGGGACAGGTACCAGCAGTTTCAATCAGCTGAAGACCGGCCCAGAAGTGGAAAACCTCGTATAACAACTTCAGCACAAGATCGCTACATCTGGGTTCTGCA
Source organism: Gigantopelta aegis (assembly GCF_016097555.1). Taxonomy (NCBI): domain Eukaryota; kingdom Metazoa; phylum Mollusca; class Gastropoda; order Neomphalida; family Peltospiridae; genus Gigantopelta; species Gigantopelta aegis. The sequence goes on along the minus strand of NC_054707.1, from coordinate 66,396,586 downwards.
CTTGCGTCACCGAACGCATACCTGGTTTGAGAAGGGTGTCTGCACAAACCATTCGGAACCGACTTCGAGAAGCTGGTTTACGGGCTAGGAGACTATATGTTGGCCCCGTCCTGCGACGTCAACATCGACATTTACGTGTTCGCTGGTACACGAATGTACAGGGGTGGAACTTGAGAAACTGGCGGCGCGTATGGTTCAGCGACGAGTCCCGTTTCCTTCTACAGCGACGTGATGGACGACAACGTGTTTACAGACGCCGCAATGAACGTTTTGCCAACAACTGTGTCGCCTAAGTTGACAGATTCGGTGGAAGGAGTGTCATGATATGGGGAGCCATCTCATACACCGGCAGAAGTGAACTTGTGTTCGTACAAGGTAACCTGACATCTGTACGCTACCGGGATGAAATTCTTCGCCGTCACAATCATGCTTCCCATTTTGGATCGACAGAGAGAGCTCTTTCAGCAGGACAATGCCAGGCCGCATACGACACGTGTAACAATGGATTTCCTACAGAATGAGAACATTAATGTGCTGCCATGGCCATCAAGATCGCCAGATCTCAACCCCCATTGAACATCTATGGTACGAACTGAACAGACGTGTTCGCCAGCGTGACCCGGAGTCTCAGACGCTTCCGCAACTGTCACATGCACTGCAGGAAGAATGGGCTAGGATTCCACGTGCCTGGATTCAGAGACTCATTCAGTATATGCCAAGGAGATGTCACATACTCATGTCAATATTTACTGTAATACGATTATAAATAACGAAATTATGCCACTTTGTATTAAAGAGATAATTCTATGAATATGTCGCCTATGCGTTTCTTTTTTGACAGTCTATATAGTTTAGACAATGCAACAGTATATCAAAAAGTCGTAAATTAATGTATGACATAGGCTCTTTTGAAAGAAAAACCTGGAATCAATTCGCTTAGTGCACAAAAGCACACGGCGCCCAGGAAATAACTGATATCTTCAAACAAGTCAACTTCATGGTGGAGGTGAACACTTTACAAAGATGGCCAATACATCTGCTTTTCTGAATGCTGAAAATAATAATAATAATAACATAATATAAATGATGATGATGGTGATGATCAGATGAAAATGATGATAATGATGATGATAAAGTACTACTAATGATAATAATAAAAATAATATTCTACTACTTTTACTTATAATAATACACTGCTGCTGCTACTACTACTACTACTACTACTACTACTACTATTGCTACTGCTGCTACTACTACTTCTACTACTGTTGCTGCTGCTGCTGCTACTACTACTACAACTGCTGCTGCTTCTGCCACTACTTCTACTACTGCTGCTGCTACTACTACTGTATTAAGCGAAGTTTATATGGGGCCATGCTTCCTCCAGAAAATATATTTCAGTTTGTTTTAGCTTGGGCAGGTAAGGGTTTTGACCCCAAATACCCCAAATTTGTCGATTTTAACACACGTAAAATTAAGAAGTGAAAACGTTCATTGTCTACTTTAGTATATTTTATTTTAAAATATTATACAATGTGTTACTAGCATACAAACTAAACTTTGAAAGTTCTACTAACATTTTATAAAAGATTAATTCTGAAATAGGAAGGTACGATTGTCGATAATACGTTGTCACTATCAAACCGGTTTTAACGAAAGACTCTAGTACCGTATCCTCAACCGAACGTTCTTCGTACAGCGCAAGATTTCTCATTTAATTTTTTGAGACGAACCCTACAATTTCAAATCCGCAAACGCACGTGTCAACTGAAACTGACAACAGGCTGTCGTTTGTGCTTTGCCGAGCAATGGCGGCACAGGCGACGAATCGAGTGTATGATTTTGACGATTTCCGTTCATAACAAACACACACGAGTTTTTTAAAAGTGCATATGAGCTTGTATTTAATATTTGTACATAATGTTATAATATGGTAACTAGAGACTAACTTTAACGCACGTTGTGGCACGTTGTGCGACTATTGCAGGAAATCGGCGTGAAATGATCAGATTTTGGCGAATGCACGTGAAACTCGGGGAAAAGATTGGGGTAGTGATGGGTATTTAAAGCTGCAATGCTTGCAATGATGCCTCATTTCCATTTCGACGTAGACGAGTTACAAGATGCCAAGACTAAGCCTGCCGAATCGAAACATTGCAATAGACCGCCTCCAGTTAGGTAAATCGCAGTCAGCAGTCGCACACCACATGAACGTCCATCGGAGCACCATTTCATGTCTCTGGGACAGGTACCAGCAGTTTCAATCAGCTGAAGACCGGCCCAGAAGTGGAAAACCTCGTATAACAACTTCAGCACAAGATCGCTACATCTGGGTTCTGCACTTGCGTCACCGAACGCATACCTGGTTTGAGAAGGGTGTCTGCACAAACCATTCGGAACCGACTTCGAGAAGCTGGTTTACGGGCTAGGAGACTATATGTTGGCCCCGTCCTGCGACGTCAACATCGACATTTACGTGTTCGCTGGTACACGAATGTACAGGGGTGGAACTTGAGAAACTGGCGGCGCGTATGGTTCAGCGACGAGTCCCGTTTCCTTCTACAGCGACGTGATGGACGACAACGTGTTTACAGACGCCGCAATGAACGTTTTGCCAACAACTGTGTCGCCTAAGTTGACAGATTCGGTGGAAGGAGTGTCATGATATGGGGAGCCATCTCATACACCGGCAGAAGTGAACTTGTGTTCGTACAAGGTAACCTGACATCTGTACGCTACCGGGATGAAATTCTTCGCCGTCACAATCATGCTTCCCATTTTGGATCGACAGAGAGAGCTCTTTCAGCAGGACAATGCCAGGCCGCATACGACACGTGTAACAATGGATTTCCTACAGAATGAGAACATTAATGTGCTGCCATGGCCATCAAGATCGCCAGATCTCAACCCCCATTGAACATCTATGGTACGAACTGAACAGACGTGTTCGCCAGCGTGACCCGGAGTCTCAGACGCTTCCGCAACTGTCACATGCACTGCAGGAAGAATGGGCTAGGATTCCACGTGCCTGGATTCAGAGACTCATTCAGTATATGCCAAGGAGATGTCACATACTCATGTCAATATTTACTGTAATACGATTATAAATAACGAAATTATGCCACTTTGTATTAAAGAGATAATTCTATGAATATGTCGCCTATGCGTTTCTTTTTTGACAGTCTATATAGTTTAGACAATGCAACAGTATATCAAAAAGTCGTAAATTAATGTATGACATAGGCTCTTTTGAAAGAAAAACCTGGAATCAATTCGCTTAGTGCACAAAAGCACACGGCGCCCAGGAAATAACTGATATCTTCAAACAAGTCAACTTCATGGTGGAGGTGAACACTTTACAAAGATGGCCAATACATCTGCTTTTCTGAATGCTGAAAATAATAATAATAATAACATAATATAAATGATGATGATGGTGATGATCAGATGAAAATGATGATAATGATGATGATAAAGTACTACTAATGATAATAATAAAAATAATATTCTACTACTTTTACTTATAATAATACACTGCTGCTGCTACTACTACTACTACTACTACTACTACTATTGCTACTGCTGCTACTACTACTTCTACTACTGTTGCTGCTGCTGCTGCTACTACTACTACAACTGCTGCTGCTTCTGCCACTACTTCTACTACTGCTGCTGCTACTACTACTGCTACTACTACTGCTACTACTACTACTACTGCTACTGCTACTACTACTGCTACTGCTACTACTACTACTACTGCTACTGCTACTGCTGCTGCTGCTACTACTGCTGCTACTACTGCTGCTGCTGCTGCTGCTATTGCTACTACTACTACTACTACTGCTGCTACTACTACTACTGATACTGCTGCTGCTACTGCTACTGCTGCTACTACTGCTACTGCTACTACTACTACTACTGCTACTGCTACTACTACTACTGATACTGCTGCTGCTACTGCTACTACTACTGCTACTGCTACTACTACTACTACTGCTACTGCTGCTGCTGCTACTACTGCTGCTACTACTGCTGATGATGCTGCTGCTGCTGATACTACTACTACTGTTGCTTCTGCCGCTACCGCTACTGCTGCTGCTACTGTTGCTGCTACTACTACTGCTACTGCTACTGCTATTACTACTGCTACTGCTATTACTACTGCTACTGCTGTTACTACTACTACTATTACTACTACTACTACTGCAGGTACTATTGCTACTACTACTACTGCTACTGCTGCCGCTACTGCTACTGTCGCTACTGCTGCTACTGCTACTGCTGCTGCTGTTGCTGTTGCTACTGCTGCTGCTGCTGCTGCTGCTGCTGCTACTGCTACTGCTACTGCTACTACTGCTACTACTGCTGCTGCTGCTACTGCTACTACTGCTGCTGCTTCTACTACTACTACTGCTACTACTGCTGCTGCTATTGCTACTACTACTACTACTGCTGCTGCTACTACTACTACTGATACTGCTGCTGCTACTGCTACTACTGCTACTACTACTACTGCTGCTACTGCTGCTGCTGCTACTTCTGCTACTGCTACTTCTACTGCTACTACTACTACTATCATTACTACTACTACTACCGCTACCACTAATACTACTACTACTACTACTACTATCGCTACCACTAATACAACTACTACCACCACCACCACCACTACCACCACTATCACCATCACCACCACCACCATTTGATGGGCATGTAATTCAAGGTATAGTCTCTATATTTCATAATATCTATATATATATATATATATATTGAAAATATATACTGACACACAATGAAAACGCAAAAACAACTTTTCATTGCAAACAATGACAAACTATTAATGAATTGATGGATAATGTAATATGACATTAATGACTGGTATTCATGAGATACATTCACATTGAAACATGGCCAGTTATCATCAGTAATCGAGTTGCATTCGTAATCGAAAAGTCCCCCCCCCCCCCCCCCCCCCCCATCAAGGTCAGTATCTGGTGTGTCCACCATTGGCCCGTGAGCATGCGTGAAGACGACGGGGAAAAGATTGGCACGAACATCTCAAATAAGCCACAGGAATGTTCCTCCACTCCTCCTGCAACGCCTGTGCAAGCTCAGCGACGTTACGCGGTGGTGGTTGGCGGTGACGTACACGACGTCCTAATTCATCCCACATGTGTTCAATTGGGTTCAAATCCGGTGAAACGGCGGGCCAGTTCATAACGGTGATACCGGCTGGTTGCAGGAATGCCTGGGTAATTCTTGCAGTATGTGGACGGGCATTGTCTTGTTGAAACAGAAGGGGACCTGCTGGTCTTCGGTGACGGCGCAAAAGTGGCTGGAGAACTGGTCTTAGAATAACGTCAACATAACGCTGGGCTGTAAGGGCATTGTGGACAATGATAAGATCACTCCTGAAATCACAGTGGATTGCCCCCCATACCATCAGACAACCGCCGCCAAACCGATCACGTTCCCTTACACATCCGTCAGCGTACCGTTCATGGGGTCTCCTGTACACACGTGCTCTTCCATCGGCAAAGGAGACAGAGAAACGGGACTCATCTGAGAAAACAGTGCTCCGGTAAAAGGCTGGTGGGTGATTACCATTCTGGAGAGCAAACTAGTCTCGCAGCACGATGTCGCGGTGTCATGATGTTACTGTTGTACGGGCGTCTGCATCTGAGTCCAGCCGTTCTGAGTCAACGGATGACCGTCATCGGATAGATATGCCTTCCATAACGTCCTATCGTGTTGCTTGCTGTCATCGTCGCAGTTCTGAACCGGTCACGGGGGCGGTGTCGTCGAATCTGCCGATCTTGGCGTGGGGTCGTAACGGGACGTTGACCAGGTCGAGGTCGATCACGGACACTCCCGGTCTGTTGATGACGTTCAACAAGTCGTCCAATAGTTGATGGATGGACTCTGAAGGTCCTAGCAACTTGGCTTTGCTAAGTCCCCCCTTGAACCATGCCCAACGCTCGCTCCCTTTGTTCTTCTCGGAGTCGTGGCATTCTTAATGTGATGAGGAATATGACACCGTTACGTGAATTTTATGTGTCCACATACTGGCATTTCACGTGCATTCCATGCAGCATGATTGAGCATGCAGTGAACGCATTTCACACCATTTTGTGTGTTTCTGCTATTGTATGTGTAACGAGAACAAAACCAGGATTAAAACCCAGACAAAAGTACCAATCAATGGCTTCCTCTCATAAATTGTTATTTTAAGTCCAATAAATATATTTTTCATTAATCACAACAAAATATTGAAAAATATCTGTTTTGCGTTTTCATTGTGTGTCAGTATATTAAACAAATTCAAATGATTGAAATTCAATGGGCAACTGATCTTCGCCCAGAAGATGTCCTAGATCTCCAAGACAAGAATATGAGTTTGGATCACGTTTAAGAGGACCAAAACGACTTGTCTAACCCAGTACCTATCTTGAAGGAGGTCACCTTCAGGAGTGGCATTGATTACCCAGCCTGCCCTGAGAAGGAGATATTCCTAAAGTTCCATGCTTTCGAAAGACATTGGCTAATGCGGCATACTCAGAAACTGACCACCTTCTTCTGCCCCGTAAGGGAGTGCAAGTCCACATATAACCGTTTTGAGGACTTGACCCATCACTATACAACAGTACATATTGGCTGCCGGGGTATACAAATCCCATGCAAAAGTGCAGGAGAGACAGAACCACAGTAGTCGAGAACCTGTGTTTTTTTTATCCGGGACACCTGGTGTTTCGCCCTAAGGCTGCTGCTGCTATAAAGACCCTCAAGGAAGGGAGATAAAAAAAAAACGAGAGACCTGTCAGCATCATCGTGAAACCTGATCCCAACTCCACTGTTTTAGCTGTACCACGCCCAGCAGAGATACATGGGGAAACAGCTATATCCATTCCAGTCTCAGAGCTGAGGAAGATTTATCCGGCTGACCTGTGTAATCAGTGGGAGGTGGCCTATGATAGTGCCCAGATGGAGATTCAGCGACCAAGACAGGTGATGGATCAGCTACGGAGGCGCCTGGAAAAGTCACCCTCCTCCTGGCCAACAGCAGCAGACATCCCCCTGTCCAGACCAGCCCTCGATGACTCCATCCGGTGTGGCAGGGAGGCACTTTCAGTGTTACATGTGGCAGAGGATCGGCCATTTATGGAGCAACTTAACTTGCGGCGCCAGGCCGAAGCATACATCATGACTCTTCAAAACAAATAATGGGAAGAACAATGAATTAATTAATGTTTAACGACACCCCGACATAAAAAAATAAACATCGGTATTGGGTGTCATAAAAAGGTAAGTATGAAGAACAAGGAGGACTATTCGCTTAGGACATTCTTTTGTTGTTGTTGTTGTTGTTGTTGTTGAACTTATATTGTGTACATTTGTGATTACTGGACATGTGACTTGAATGTCATTTGTGTTATTCTTTTGAAATGTTAATGTGTTCATTTCATGGATCTAATGTAAGTATATATACATTTAAGTACTGACAAAATGTTTTAGAAGCATATATATATATATAGGTATTTCGATTTTATCACAATTAAATAATTATCGTTACTATATATGCTCATATATGAGATAATAAATGAATGAATGAATGAATGAATGACTGTTTAACGACACCCCAGCACGAAACAAACATTGGTTATTGGGTTTATAGAGAAAAAAAGAAAAGAAATGTTGTATTTAACAACGCACTCAACATATTTCATTTACGGTTATATGGCGTCAGACATATGGTTAAGGACCACACAGATATTGAGAGAGGAAACCCGCTGTCGCCACTCCATGGGCTACCCCGTTCGATTAGCAGCAAGGGATCTTTTATATGCACCATCCCACAGACAGGGTAGTACATGCCACGGCCTTTGATATACCAGTCATGGTGCACTGGCTGGATTGAGAAATAGCCCAATGGGCCCACCGACGGAGATCGATCCCAGGGGTTTATAGAGAGAAATACATTTGGGAGGAAATTCCATGCCGCCACAAAGGCTACTCCTACCGACAAAACAGCAAGGGATAAATTATATTAATTTTCACACAAGCAGGACAGCACATGCCACAGCCTGCTAAGGTATCGTTCGTGTGACACTGGTTGGAACGGGGGAAAACCTGAGTCCATAGATGATAATTGATCCTGCGTTCTACAACTGAGCCTCATCCAATGCTCAACGAGCTCGAGTGTCCTCTAGCGTTATATTCTATATGTGAGAATAACGCTAGAGATGTGCGTCATATGACCACTAAACATTAGCGTGACAGTCGAGTCACGTCTCCACACACTTTTTTCTCATAGGGGCGTCGGGTTCTTCTCTAGTGTCGATACCGGTTAACAACATGTAAGTTTAATGTCATGATTTAATTCGGGAATAATCGAACTTAAGGTCTGTGGCATCAGATCATATATATATATATATATACTCTTCAAAAGAAGAAACGCAAAACCACATTGTCGTAACATTTGGAGAATTGATTTAATTATTGAATGGTGAGTCCGATAATTACCAAATGTTGCAGGATTGTTCACAATTCACTCTAGTCCATTGTGAGTAAGTGATAGGACACACCACCAAGATCAAGGTCATCTGGAGTCAATACCGGGTGTGGCCTCCGCGTGTGTTGACAACTGCCTGGCACCGCCTGCCCATTGAAGCAACCAGAGTACGGATGACGTCCCGGGGGATGGTGGCCCACTCGGCCTGCAAGGCTGCTGCCAGCTCGGGCAGGGTTTGGGGCTGTGGTTGTCGCTGTCGGAGGCGTCGGTCCAACTCGTCCCATAGATGCTCAATTGGGTTCAAATCCGGTGATATCGATGGCCAAGGAAGGACATTAATGTTGTTGTTCTGTAGGAAAGCCGTTGTGAGACGTGCTGTGTGAGGCCTGGCGTTGTCATGTTGGAACACTGCGTTGGCGTTGGCCATAACTGGAACGATGTGTGGCCGGAGGATCTGGTCAATGTAGCCCTGTGCATTCAGGTTGCCCTGCACATGGACCAGGTCAGTTCTGCCAGTGTGTGAGATGGCTGCCCACACCATGACACTACCCCCGCCGAATCTGTCCACTTCCTGCACGCAGTTTGCCGCATAACATTCACCACGACGCCTATACACGCGACATCTTCCATCATGACGTCGGAGCAGAAATCGGGACTCGTCACTGAACCACACCTGTCTCCATCGCAGTTGAGGCCATTGTCGATGAATCTGGCACCACTGCAGTCGGAGTCGACGGTGTTGTGGTGTTAAGATGACACCTCGAACTGGACGTCTGGCACGAATTCCTACCTCACGTAGGCGGTTCCGTACGGTCTGGTCGGATATCCTGCGCAAACCTGGTATTGCTGCGGCTGTGGAGGTGGCAGTAGTCAATCGTTCCCGAAGGTGGCGTACCCGGATGTAGCGGTCCTGCCTGGGGGTAGTGACCCGTGGTCGACCGGATCTAGGGAGGTCACGTGTTGATCCATGTTGCTGGTAACGGTCCCACAGTCTGGAGATGGTGCTTGGGGACACATGGAATGCCCTGGCAACGGCCGTTCTGGATTCGCCTGCGTCTAGTCGGCCGATGGCATTGTTTCTCTGCGGTTCACTGAGACGTGGCATGTCCTGGATTGTCAACTGTCGGCCAGATACAGAGGCCAGGCAAGCGAACACCCTGCACTTTTATACTGTCGGTGTTCATGTTGCACGTGCAGACAACGCACGTGCAGACAACGCACGTGCAGTGGTGACATGGTTTGCACGTGGCTGCGTTTTTGCGAATATTCACATTTTGGAACTTTATTGTACAGTAGCTGCGTTTTATCGAATGTAACCGTGGGAATGTGTTTGGGACATGCAATGACCTTATATTCACAAAGCATGAACCGGTAGGAAACTTAAAATCGGAGTTATAACTCATTTGTACCCTTTTGCGTTTCTTTTTTTGAAGAGTATATATTATTATTATTATTATTATTATTATTTTTAAATACGTTTTAAGAATATAACCTTCCTGAAATGGCTGAAAAAATTTATTTCGTAGCCTCTAGGTTTCAGAATTTCCTGGGGCATGTTCCCGGACCGCCAAATTAATCAGATTGGTCTAATCTAAACACCGCGAAATCAAACTATATTGCTTACTAAACCGTACATTGTCACGTGATTTTACAATTAAAGGGATCTCATTGTAGATTTGAGTGTTATATTGACACACACAAATGAAAGCTGCTATTAAATAAAAACATTTTTAGCTCTTGTGATATGTCATAAAAAGTGTCGTACTTACAACACAAAATCAAAGGAATCTATTTATTTATTGAATACTTCTAAACCTCAAAATTATCCGCTACAGAAATTATTTTGACGTGAAGAAAATGTCTTTTCAGTTATTTCCCTTGTTAACATGTCGTCCAATCCATACCTTCGTTGGTTTAAAACAAATTTCCTAGATCCAGCAAAAAGGGGACATTATATTGGTTAGTTGTTATTACACAATGCCAACTTAGAGAACAGTTTTATCGATTGGTAAATATAAGGGACATAACTCTTTAGTTCGTATTGTAATATTTGTGCATGGATGTCCTATTTTCATAAGAGAGATCCATTCAGTTGCTTGTATCAATCCAAATGTTAACTTGAAATGTAATTGATCAATCGACTTCTATGCACGCGTTCAGTACTTCGTCAACTGAACTAACAGGAAATGTCACTAGCTATACTGCAAGTGTGTGTATGGGAGCCCATACGCCTATGAGAAGGGAAACGAATTCTAGGGTGATAGCTTTAATTTTGCCTGAAATTGTCTCTCAAGTGTCTGTATAAATAGGCACGAAGATCGGCTTGTCTGTAAAGTTAAATGGCTTTAGCATTAGATACTAAAATATACGTACGTGCACACATGTGCATATAAATGTTTGAGAACACCAGTGTGTGTGTGTATATATATATAGTGACTTCCATCACACTAATATAGGTATGGTCTGAACCTCTAACATATTCAGTCATATGTATCCAAAACATTTTAATTTTTTTTAAAGACAAAGAAAGAATTAGTGTTTTATTTAACGCATTATTCAACACATTTTAATTACAGTTATATGACATCGAACATATAGCTAAAAACCACAGAGATAAAAATTTCGAGAGGAACTCCATGGTCGCCTCTCTCCATGGGCCAATCGTTTTGTATTCGTTAGCAGTTCGGACACTTTTATATCTAGCAATCACTGTATACATTGGCAAGATTGGATGACTAGATAAATATCTATATCTGTGGTCACTGACCAAAATCACAGGTCACGTGACATAAGCCAGACTCGACTCGAGCATTTCAGAGTAGATTTTCAATAAACATACTCTTAAATCATTTGTTGTTAAATACAAATAACTTTTAGTTTTGCGATAACAATACAAAACTTGTATATTTATTTATGAATTAGAGTTTAGAAACGCTTTTTTAATGTAACAAAATGTATCTTGTATGACGTCATACGGCAAAAGTCTTTCCAGGATGACAATACTCGATTTGCGTACACAAAACTGGAATAAATAATGATCTTCCCAATATGTTTGTAGGATTGCAGGATAAAAGAAATAACTGGTTACTGTCTTAAGAAATCGGCTTTATCCTGCTCAGGTCGAATGGCGAATGCAGCTCGGTAGAGCCTCGCTGCATTCGCCATTCTAACCTTCGCCGTGTACCTGTGCAGGTACCCACAAACAGAAACCCCTAATACAAGTACTATAGTTAAATTTGATGTTATTGTGATCTTCGCAGGATAAAGCCGATAACTTAAGATAGTAACCAGTTAGTATCTATATATTATGCAGTATCCCACAGACAGGACAGTATATAGTAGTTCCCGTGAATCTGAACGATAAAACCATTGTCACGATCAGTTCTTCACAAGACAAAGTCCAAAGGAAGATTTCACAAAGTCAAAACTATAGACTCTCACGAAACACAGGTGGGTGCTATATTCTGTGGGAAGACTGCCACAATCTAGAACGATACATGCGCATGTATATATCTTCCTATTTCGCCTGGACTGGATTAAAATTATATATAATTTAACCTGCACAAGACAAGTCTCAGTGGATATTTAGACAGTTGTGATGAGATGCATTCACTGATAACCATGGTGACATTACAGCATACACAACAAAGATGAGGATGAAACTTATTTTCTCATTGATTATATATACCTAAGGAATTTAAAGCTATAGCGTCTCAAAAATCATTTTATTCTTCAAGCATTTTAAAACAGATAATCCTGTTCGGTTTTATACCTATGAGGCGATATTATTTGCCTTACGTTCACTTAATTAACCCTAATACAAACGGTGTGACTTCGATAGCTAACTTAATTCATTATTATACCCTCTACCTATACCCAAGGTTATTGTTCGAGGTGTGTGGTATGTGCTTTCCTGTCTGTGAGAAAGTGCATATAAAAAAGCCCTTGCTGCATTAGGTGATGATTTTGTGTTAGAATTACCAAATGTTTGACATCCAATAGGCAATGATTAATTAATTAATGTGCTCTAGAGTCTAGTAGTGTCGTTAAACAAATCAAACTTCTTCTTTCTTTATTTTTGGTTCGAGGTGCCTGTGCTTGTTAGATGTCACCATTGTTTATTATGTTTGTTTATGCCAAATCTGCTATCCCCATTATCCCTAAATAATAATACTAATAAGTTAGTAGTAGTAGTAGTAGTAGTAGTAGTAGTAGTAGTAGTAGTAGTAGTAGTAGTAGTAGTAGTAGTAGTAGTAGTACTACTACAATATTATTACATTATTAATAATAATAAATAAATAAAGACAGGATAATGCGTTTGTTGATCTTTAGACGTAAAGATTCAACTAATCGATAAATGATTTACTCGTATGACCTATAACAGCTACAATGTTCGCTGAAATTGTTGGCTAGATTTATTTCAATGGCAGCAAGTGGCAACACACCTCTCTGTCAACAGTTTGACACATGGTAGATGGGAAAATAGTGAAAAGTAAGTATTTTTGGCGTGCATTTAATATATTTGGCATACTAGGCAATCACGATAATCATATACTAATAAAATCGTATTTCCTTAATGTTATAACACCGATCAGTTAGTTCGAGATATCTTCCGTCAAACTCGACACTGAATTTCAATTTGATTCCTCGTTTTGTTTGACGGCAGATATATGTTTGTAGATTCAGTTTTGTGATTTAAAAAAATTATAGTATTGCCACATGCCTAGTCTTTAATTATGTGGAAATTAAATAAACCTGTCACTGTCAGTTAATCTAATACGTTAACAGTTCAGTGAAAGTCTGACATTTCATTTGCTTAGTCTGCTGGCATTCAGATTGATTTGTGATCTCAGCATGTGATGTCATTGCATTAAAGTCCTATATCATAGTTGCAAGTACCATATTTTGTTATTTTTACAATTAATTGACCTCTGCATAAATATTTTATAAATACACTGTGTAAACAGTACAGAGTACCATCGATGTTCCAAACAGTATTCGGCCAACAACAATTCTCGGAACCGAACATACGGGTACTTTGACCCCCTGGCCGCCATTGTTTATCACGTGACGCGGTAAAGCTTCTCCTTAGTTACGTATGGTTTAATAGTGAAATGAGGCAACTTTGGTCGATCATTTACAACAGTTAACGGTCACGATGCCTAACACATGTTGTGCAGTTGGCTGCACAAACCATAACATGATGTTAAAAAAAATATCGTTTTACAAATTTCCAAAAGAAGAGACTAGGCGCCGCTTGTGGGTAGGGTCATTAAAACGACAAACCTGATGGAATTCCATGGCTTCCCTCACAGAATGTGACTACGTTGACTTTAATGTTGTTGCTTGTTGACACCAACAGAGATTAATTTAGCAAACAAAATGGTTAAAGCATGTGCAGTGATAAAAATCCCACATTATACTGTAAAAATACACAATTCCATTGTCTTCCATGAAAACCCCCCAACAAAATGATGCATCCAGTTCTTGAATAAAGAGTATATTCCTTTATCATTAAATTTGTGTGGTCTTTATTTTTCATTTAATCATAGTTGCTTGGATATTATCTATACTTGTATAAATTTATTTTGCCATACCACAGCTACTACATCTTATTTATTTATTTTTCAATTTTAAAATAAAAGTTTATACTGCTAAATTACACACATATACTCTTCAAAAGAAGAAACGCAAAACCACATTGTCGTAACATTTGGAGAATTGATTTAATTATTGAATGGTGAGTCCGATAATTACCAAATGTTGCAGGATTGTTCACAATTCACTCTAGTCCATTGTGAGTAAGTGATAGGACACACCACCAAGGTCAAGGTCATCTGGAGTCAATACCGGGTGTGGCCTCCGCGTGTGTTGGCACCGCCTGCCCATTGAAGCAACCAGAGTACGGATGACGTCCCGGGGGATGGTGGCCCACTCGGCCTGCAAGGCTGCTGCCAGCTCGGGCAGGGTCTGGGGCTGTGGTTGTCGCTGTGGTTGTCGCTGTCGGTCCAACTCGTCCCATAGATGCTCAATTGGGTTCAAATCCGGTGATATCGATGGCCAAGGAAGGACATTAATGTTGTTGTTCTGTAGGAAAGCCGTTGTGAGACGTGCTGTGTGAGGCCTGGCGTTGTCATGTTGGAACACTGCGTTGGCGTTGGCCATAACTGGAACGATGTGTGGCCGGAGGATCTGGTCAATGTAGCCCTGTGCATTCAGGTTGCCCTGCACGTGGACCAGGTCAGTTCTGCCAGTGTGTGAGATGGCTGCCCACACCATGACACTACCCCCGCCGAATCTGTCCACTTCCTGCACGCAGTTTGCCGCATAACGTTCACCACAACGCCTATACACGCGACATCTTCCATCATGACGTCGGAGCAGAAATCGGGACTCGTCACTGAACCACACCTGTCTCCATCGCAGTTGAGGCCATTGTCGATGAATCTGGCACCACTGCAGTCGGAGTCGACGGTGTTGTGGTGTTAAGATGACACCTCGAACTGGACGTCTGGCACGAATTCCTACCTCACGTAGGCGGTTCCATACGGTCTGGTCGGATATCCTGCGCAAACCTGGTATTGCTGCGGCTGTGGAGGTGGCAGTAGTCAATCGTTCCCGAAGGTGGCGTACCCGGATGTAGCGGTCCTGCCCGGGGGTAGTGACCCGTGGTCGACCGGATCTAGGGAGGTCACGTGTTGATCCATGTTGCTGGTAACGGTCCCACAGTCTGGAGATGGTGCTTGGGGACACATGGAATTCCCTGGCAACGGCCGTTCTGGATTCGCCTGCATCTAGTCGGCCGATGGCATTGTTTCTCTGCGGTTCACTGAGACGTGGCATGTCCTGGATTGTCAACTGTCGGCCAGATACAGAGGCCAGGCAAGCGAACACCCTGCACTTTTATACTGTCGGTGTTCATGTTGCACGTGCAGACAACGCACGTGCAGTGGTGACATGGTTTGCACGTGGCTGCGTTTTTGCGAATATTCACATTTTGGAACTTTATTGTACAGTAGCTGCGTTTTATCGAATGTAACCGTGGGAATGTGTTTGGGACATGCAATGACCTTATATTCACAAAGCATGGACCGGTAGGAAACATAAAATCGGAGTTATAACCCTTTTGTACCCTTTTGCGTTTCTTTTTTTGAAGAGTATATAATAATTATAATATAGGCCTAAATTCTTGTTTAAACTTTAATAAATTTTTTTATTTTTTTTTTGCAAATGTGTGTAGCAGGCCTGCAGTAAGAAAATATAGGTCGTTCCCCCCCTCCCACCCCCCACCCCCCTCAGTGTGTTTAGTATTTACTTTGGTGCAGAGGGTAAATAATGTGTGTGCCTTTGTTTCAGTATATATATATATGCCAAATTTATAGGAAAATCACTGTGTGTGTGTTTGTGTGTATATATATCTATATATGTATACATATACATACATACAATATATATATACATACATACAATATATATATATATATATATATATATATATATATATACATACATACATACATACATACATACATACATACATACATACATACATACATACACACACACATTAGTGATTTCCCTAGAAATTTGTCAAGGCATGGTAGACCAAACACTTTTGAGGCATTTTCACCATTTTCGGGGCACTTTTTACATTAAAAATACACAAAAATTAATTGAAATAAACATTAATGTAATTTATGTGCTTGCTTTAATAAATGAATGGCAAAAGATGTAAAAGGCATATTTTATTAATTAATAATACCTTTTGGGGTGTTTTATAGAGGCAATTTTAGAATTAATTAGTGAAAAAGGCTTATTTAATCTCAGGGCAGCATGGTGCTAATTAAGGCAAGATGGTGCTAGGCTATTGAGGCATGTTGCTAAAACAAGCTAGGGAAAACACTACATATACATATACATAAATATAAAAATACATAAAAAATCTATTCTATTGTGGATCAATGTAATTTGGTGATTGTGGTACATTTGTAAATTTTACTTGTTCTTGAAAGTTAGAGGACTTACCTTTTTACATAGATATGTAGTTTCATGGTATTCTACAGTTCAGTGTGTGTGTGTGTGTGTGTGTGTAATCTGCTTTAGAAATTACCAGCAATAAAATGAATGGTCAACTGCCATATCTGATATTTGTTTTCCATTTTGAAAACACTGTTTGACATGGAGAATATAGCATTTAACTATCTCATTCATATATTTTCCTTGAATATGCTACATAAGTGCATCTACATGAGGTAATTTAACCCGGGTTAAAAGCAACTTAGGTTAAATATGTGTAGTCTAGTAGAAGGCGTACCGATATAGATCAGTTTATTAATAACCATATTTGCCTCCTTTCTCCAGCTGTATACTATTAAAAATTAGTTTTGTAGATATTACTTAAATTGAAGTGCAATAACAATTCCAATACAGCACAAGACTGAACAAGAAAATATCTGCAATATCCATTGTGACTAGATATAAAACAACACCAATATTATACATATATATATATTAACCATTATTTACTCAGGCAAGTTTTTGTGTTTTATTACTAAATATACCAGGTTAAACCCTATTATTAAAACATTTGCATGTTTGTTCGACGAGGTAACACTTATGTTTTATTAGGTTGTAGACCTCGACATGAAAATAACTGAGTGAACTGATTATTTGCTCCATAATGTAGTTTATGGGGGGCAATTTAAAATATTACCATATTGATACTACATGTATATAAATTCACATGCCAAAGGAAACTATATATTATTCTCCTTGAAACTAATCTCAGGTGTGATGGGTAAGTAGAGAGAGATATTGCTCCCCCTAGATGTCAAGGTCTGGGGATGGCTATATTTTATTATTGCTATTTTTTGTTGCCTGCATTCAACCGGTAAGGAAGAGCAACATCATGTGGTAATTTTGCAATCTGTAAAAACAAAACATTTCATTATTTCAAGAAACTGTATTTTGTTTTAAGAATAAAAGAATGTATTCAGTGGAACATTATACTGTTGCCAACACATCTATATAATAAGATATGACAATAATACTATTGTGATTTTGAACTTGTAAAGTAACAACTTTGCCATTGTTTAATTATTACATATTATTTGGAAATAAAATAATTATTAAATCATAAAAATAATTAACTTAATCATGCATACAAATTTTATTATAAATACAAATTATATATTTTGTAGCCCACATCATAATTATTATATTAATAATTATCTTATCATTTCAAAATTGTTAAAATTTATAATTAACATTACCTGAAAATTGCATCAACAAAAATTATATTTTGCCGAACCTGCCTTGTCCCCTCGACATTCAAAGTACACGGAAACACATCGGTACTAAATATAGATTATACTAATTCAGATTCCCGTTGTTCGTTTCTCTTATATGGCAACCCAATGCTGTTATAGTACACATAAGACGTATTGCAACTATGTGTTAGCTACAGAAAATAAATGACAATATGTAAGGCATTTAAAAAGTTAATATGATAACTTTATTCTATGTAAACCAGTAATCACTAAGGCTTTGCTTCACTCCCAAAGACCCGGATGATCGGTAACTAGGCCGTGTGACGTCACGCCGGTTCCAAGAATAATATGAATACAATATTTACAAAAACAATATTAGTAATTTTTCAGTTAAGGTATGTGAAATACAATATACATATATTTTAGTTAATGTCAAAAATCAACTTAACGTAAAACGAATCCATTATTATTATATATAGTAAACAAAAGTGTAACACCATCCAGTAAAAAGCAGTCCTTCACATTTGAAAATATCGATCAGGCAAGTGATAAATTACTCTTTTTTCATAAGCTCCAGGTGAGTGATGTGTATTACATAGGAAAGATGTTGAGTAAAGCTTGCACATATTGATACACAAATACAGGGTTGAAAAGTAACATGAAAACCATTGTCGCCAGCAGGGCCAGTTGAAGAAAATTTTCACTGGCCCTTCTCAAATTCAACTAGCCCTCCAATCATCACATTGAAATTTAACTGCACAGCCAAAATCAAAACTTGAATGGTCTTCGTTGAATAATAACCAGGTGTAAGTAGTCTGTTTGCGTCAAAAGGAAACAGACGAATTGGCATGCAACTTCATAATGAATTATACAGATTAAATCTCATTTATAATACAGGGGTGAAGACAAAATGCTAGAATAGCCAATGTTTGCTCCTTGATTTGCATTGTCTCAGAAATAATGTAGTACAAATAGATTAAAAGTAGAACTGCGCATGTTTCAGTAAACTAGTCTGGAGTGGCAGTCCTCTGGCGATACAAGAGGTATGAAATCGCCAGTAAAAGATTTCCTCAGGATTGTCAGTCCTCTATATACAAGGCACTGGATTGAGATATTATAAATGCTACAGTAGTAGGTTACTAATAAAATAAATATGAAAAGAAATATATATTTGTGAACCCCCCCCCCCCCCCCAAAAAAAAAGAAGAAAACATTGTACCAATTTAAAAAATGATTCACTTTGTTATCATATTACAAAGCATAAAACGTACTTATTGTTTATTACAATAATACTTGTATTTAGACAGTTATGTCATCATGTAAGAGCTGTTCTTATTGCATGCAAATCGCTTACTTAAAATGATACAAAGACAATCACTTAACTGACCTTTGGAATAATCCCTGTAGTAATGGAAAATTCCATTGTTATTTTGATTTTGGTCCACAATAACATAAGCTAATTAAATATGATTAATTTTTACCATAACATTTAATAACAATTGTCAAAAAATAGGTCCACTAGATAATTATGGCGTATCCAGTCCATTCCAATAAGTCGACGACTTCCAGATTTAAAAAATACATGCAGTGTGTGCAATACGTTTTGAGTTTTATTCTTAGAATTGTAATATTTACATATAAAATACTACTTCCAGTAGTAAAATTTAAACAAAACGGTTGTATATTTTATTAAAAACGTGATATTATTAAGTAGTTGATACTGTATCGTTATGTTAAAATTAAAGTATTAATTAATAATATCTGGCATTACTGAAATGAATGTGGCCGAGCATTAACAATGCTTGACTGGTCACAGTGCAAGCCAGCACGCTACACATTGAAAAACAATAGCCCGGTTTATAGGTGTCTGGAAAAAAAAGAAAGAAAGAAATGTTTTATTTAATGACGCACTCAACATATTTTATTTATGGTTATATGGTTAAGGACCACACATATATTGAGAGAGAAACCCACTGTCGCCACTTCATGTGCTTTTCTTTTCGATTAGCAGCAAGGGTTCTTTTATATGCACCATCCCACAGACAGGGTAGTACATAACACAGCCTTTGATATACCAGTCATTGTGCACTGGCTGGAACGAGAAATAGCTCAATGGCAGTCCTTGTTTTTTGAAAAACAAAGGCGAGTGAAAAATCGCACACCTCAAAACGCTTAGGCAAGTGAAAAATCGCACTCATCAAAATGCTAAGGTGAGTGAAAACCAAGCATTATTAATTTATACAGTAATTGGTACATGTAAATGCAGAGATATATATGTTGCAAAAATGAACCAATAAACCAATAATGTTTTCTTCTAATTTTATGTTGTAAACACTACAGTTTGCGTGCATATAAACCTTTTCCTGTTAATATGCCGGTTCATGTTTGCTCGAGGATACAGTCTGCTGCCAAAGTAAAAACACTGTCCGACTTATGGCGACAAGATGCCAAATGAGCTATGACAATAAACAAGTCAGGGTCTTGATGTCTGTTGTTTGATTTTGTTCTTGAAATCGGATTAGGTCCAGAATATTACGGCGACTTCACTTCTCACTACTGCTATTAACTTGGCGACTTGAGCTGACATCTGGCCAAAACCAATGCTCGTTTTGTTGGCAAGAGTAGGGCCTGAACTATACTAGTAGTCAAAAGGGTTAAAGCAGATTTTGTTTTTCAAATAACCAGCTGGAGGCTTGCTGTAAACATGATTTTAGGTGGTTGATAAAAAATGCTTCTGAGATAAAATTCATTTGATTGCTTGGGTGCATCTCCGATGTGAGGGACTGAAAAACTAAAAGTTTTTTAGGTTTCTGTCTGTTCCAGCATATACATTTGAAAAAGTAACCTTTTTGGGCATGTTTGGTTCATCATTTTCCATTTCAATCATTTGAGAGAAACTAGAAAAGATATCTTATGGATGAAGAAATGTGATGGAAGCCTTTTGATTCCATCCTGAACTTTTATTGCAATTTCTTTTGGACTTTTATTCTAAATTTTAATTTTATCTATCTGTGATATTTGTATTTTTTAGCACAGTTTTTTACACTGTGTTTGAATTTAATATTTGCATTTTTATATTAATGTTTGCAAATACCATACTAGTAGTTTGACACTCAATAGTCAATGTATTTTTCGTGCTGGGTTGTTCTTAAACATTCATTCATTCTATTCACATTTGTGGAACATAAATGGAATACATGTATATGTACATTTATGTTTACTATTCATTACAATAGAGGCATATAATGCAGCACATCTTTTGCAAATTGAATATAATAATTGAAAAACAAATTCTAATAATGGGGGGAGGGGGTGATGAAAATTCTTAACATTAAATTATTTGTCCTTGTTGATACAAATGGCATATGTGAGCAACATACACACATTTGGACAGTTATATTATTGCTCTCTCAGTCAGAAAGAAATGTATAACAAAAACACAGGATTTTTGCCTATCATGAATAAGCACAAAGACTGCCATTTTAATAAAACAATAATCCTATGGTTGACATAAAATACCTTTAGGATAACTGTTTTCTAGTAATAACAGGGCTTCTAGATTATGGTAGCCCTACTCCCATGGCTAGTGATATTCAATGTTGGGCTAGTAAATAACTACTATTGTCATGCCCGACGGCTAGTGCAAATGTTTGGTCAAATGTTGCAGTTGGGTCTATTTTGTAAATATGAATATCTTAACCCCACCCCAATCCCCAATGTTAATGTTTTTAAGCTTTCTCTCCCTCTTGAGGTGACATATCTGGTTATTATTTATATTTAGTAAAATTGTATTAAGTTAAAGTAAAGTAGGGCTAGTGAATTTTTAATCCTGGCTAGTAAATTTTTGAAATCACTAATCCCATGGCTAGTGGATTTAAAAAAATTTCTAGAAGCCCTGGTAATAAGCTGAGTGCCAAGTGTTTGTTTTGTTTTTCAGATGCCCTGGCTGGATGGAGGGTGGAAGTGGACAGTACTGGCGGCAGGGCTTTTCTTCATGTCCTTTGGGGGACATGGCTTTCTCTTCGTGCTGTATGCACTCATGTTCATTGGAGGGTGAGAACATTGTTTTGTTTTCACAGACCCGTGGATTTTTAACGGAAACAATTGTTTCCAGTACTGTGTCCATAAAATCACAGAACTAAAATGTCCTTTCCGACTATTCAATGAAAATAATATATATGAGAGAGAGAGAGAGAGAGAGAGAGAGAGAGAGAGAGAGAGAGAGAGAGAGAGAGAGAGAGAGAGAGAGAGAGAGAGAGAGAGAGAGAGAGAGAGAGAGAGATATTTGTCACGAGTATTTTTTAATATGGAAAATATCAACCGAGTCTATGTTAATCGTTATTTGTCAAGGCTCTGCCAAGACAAATACCAATTATCTAGATATTTTGCATATTGAAAAACACGAGTGGCGAATTCTATTTCTTCTATAACACTTCTAAAATAACATTTTAATAAAAAATTTAGAAAATCACAGTACTAAAGTCACACCATCGATAATATGACGTCATCACGATTAGCACAAATTAGTTTGATGTGACACATTTTAAACAAATCTTTGAAAACATTACGCTCAGATACACGGGTCTTGGCTTGTAAGCAAATGACCCATCCACTGAAATTTGCGTAGTGAATCACAAAGTAATACGGAATATTAGGTACATGTACTTAGTGTGTTAACCCGGTTAATAATGGAATGCAAATTTGCAAGTTCTCTTGATAATAATGTGTCATTGTGAATGGGTCATTTGTTTACCAGCCAACAAGAACTGTATACCTGAGTGTAGCGTTTCCATGAGTTTTAGTTAAAATATGTGACATCAATTTTGCTAATCGTGATGACGTCCTATTACCGATGGAGGCAAATTTAGTACTGTGATTTACTAAAACTCTAATTTAAATGTTATTTTAGAAGTGTTATAGGATAAATAGAATTCGCCTCGACAAATACTGATTAACACAGACTCGGTTGATATTTTCCATATTACAAAATACTTGTGACAAATTCTCTATGTATGCAAATTTACCAATACTATCACTGGCAATAATAATAATTTTTACAAATTAAATGCCAAAATTGACAACGAGAAAATGGTGATTGATGCCCAAACCACACAATGGATGCTTAATTACCAACAATAGACCTCACTAGCAGTCTTTCCTTTCCATCTCAAAGCATCGTTCAACTATTCGGATTAAACATTGACAACCAACTATGTTGAGATTAACACCAATATTAATTAAATATAAATTGAAGGGATACTTAAAATAGAGATGCTGAAAAAAAAGTTGTCCACTTTTACAGGCAAATTACAAATACCAGGCTTTGAATTGAGGAATTGGTTTAGGATTCTGCAGGAATTTTAACAATGATGTAATGTAGATATTTTGCATTTGTATCTCATAATCTTGACTTGACTTAAGTTTCCGACTCAATTTCTTAAATTCGTGGAAGCAGTGAAATCTACTATTAATTTTCAGCCTGAATAAACCTGGTATTTTAAAAAACATACCAATACAATGTATGTGAATAGGTATTAAATCTTAATAATATTAAAATTTGTTTTGTCCAAAAATAAATAAATACTATTTTACAAATATCCAAAATATGGTTACATGTAGGTATGATTTATGGCTGTGAAGTGTGTTGCAGCAATATCCAGCATAAAAACATAAATGTGTACTCTCAGCAATATTTTGGTAAACACATGAGAGAGAAAAAAAAAGATTGGGGGGTGGGGGAAGATAGCTTGATATTTGCAAAAATTTTTCAACTGAATTGTATAATGATGTACAATGTACATAAAAGCTACTGTAGGCCATGTAACAAATACTGTATGTTTGAGATAAAACAGTTGCTGAATAAACAGTGTGCAGAGGTGTGGTTAAACAGACATTCCTTTTCAAATAAAATAGTCAGATTCCTTAAAAAAAGAAAAAAGAGAAAAGTCTTTAAAAACGAAAATAGTGCATAAAACTCCGGCTAAATGAAATCATTTGATGCGTATTCATTACAGTATCCTGTCTGTGGGATGGTGCATATAAAAGATCCCTTGCTGCTAATCGAAAAGTAGTCCATGAAGTGGTGACAGCAGGTTTCCTCTCTCTATATCTGTGTGGTCCTTAACCATATGTCTGATGCCATATAACTGTAAATAAAATCTGTCTCCATCTCTTGGTCTCTCGGTCTGTCTGTCTGTCTGTCTGTCTGTCTGTCTGTCTGTCTGTCTGTCTCTCTCTCTCTCTCTCTCTCTCTCTCTCTCTCTCTCTCTCTCTCTCTCTCTCTCTCTCTCTCTCTCTCTCTCTGGTACCATATACTTTTTGCATTAACCATAAATGGGTTATTCAGATCTACATGTATGTTTTATTTTTAGAGGTCTGCACCTCTGCGTATAAATATAAATTTACTTTGAAATCTTGACTCGATCTCTAATAATCATAATGGGGCGGGACTTAGCCCAGTGGTAAAGTGCTTGCTTGATACGCGGTTGGTTTGGGATCGATCCCCGTCAGTGGGCACAGTGCACCATGACTGGTACATCAAAGGCTGTGGTATGTGCTAACCTGTCTATGGGATGGTGCATATAAAAGATCCCTTGTTGCTAATCGAAAAGAGTAGCCCATGAAGTGGTGACAGCAGGTTTCCTCCCTCAATATCTGTGTTGTCCTTAACCTTATGTCTGATGCCATTTAACCATAAATAAAATGTGTTGAGTGTGTCGTTAAATAAACCATTACCTTCCTATCTCTAATAATGTTACACACAGTATGCAGTTTGTTTGACAGTGTTTGTCATGGCATTAACATTTCCCACTGTTAGAGACTTGAGTCTACAGACATTGAATTTGGGGATTTATATTTGGATCCCACCAGCATCACAAACATGATGTAATATAACCAAACAACATATAATTGAAATGAGCATCCTTTAAGAATTCTATATCTTTGATTTTTTTTTTACATTAAATTAGTATTTTGGTGATCTACATGTATGTAATTTCATAAACTTGATTAATCAAATTAAACATTTAGCAGGGTTTCTGCCAGAGGGTAAAATAGGTTTGGTGCCATACCCAAATATTTTTGTAGATTTTTTCATTTTAAATTCACTTTTTGACAAAATGAATTACTTTTGTCATTATTGTATGATTTTCTTAACCCTAACACTAAATGACCCATTTCCCTTCCCCCCCCCCCCCCCCCCCCCCCCCCCCACCCCATACCCACTGTTGACTTGTGGTTGCATTCAATTCCATAGCACCATACCCAGAAATGTCTTTCTGGCAGAAACACTGTTAAGTGAAATTTGTCATTTAGGCAGATGGTCGTTTGAACCTTGATTACATACCCACTGTCAGTGTTAGACCCATGTTGTTTTTGTTTACAGTGGCTTTATGATCATGTACTCCAGTGGACAGAACACGTCTACACAGGGATTGACTGAGGAGGTAACTTCACTAGCGAGACCCATTCCAGGGATTACCAAGGTAAGACATGTTTTGGTAGAACTTCCATGTAGAAAAAGTCATTACAGGTACAAAATTAGCATGGCTAATGGCGACTAAGAATTTTAGAAAGGTAGTCCGTTGGGTGAGCATCGATTTTAGTGTCTGGTGAGTATGGTACTAGTTAAAAATGAAACACACTGATGCTGAATCAAATGTGACAAAACACACTGCGTTTATGTTGGCGTGAACTACAGATCTGGCAGCAGAAGTCGTTTTGACAGCGGCAACTTAATGAATAAAGATAAAATTCATATAAAAACATGAATTTATTAAGTTTTAAACCCATACCCTTTCATATAACATTTTATTGGGGATAAAAGTGCAGTGTAAATTAAGAAAAACATTCTTTACAAATTACCATCAAACTGCATAGGTTAACTCTTTTTTTTTGTGATACAAGTTTTAAGGCAATTGATGGAACATCCAAGGTAATCTGAATGATATAACTATCATACATGATCAGGGCCGAATCTGCACAAAGCAGTCGAATGGGTATTTGGCAAAATAGTGAATGATTCCATGGATCTCTTTCTAGGAGAACAACCACTCCAGAGGAAATAATTTTCTGGGAATTTCACCACAAAATTTATTCCATCCCTCTTGCATCGCCACAAAGAGGACTGCCACTCCCAGACTAGTTTACTAAAGCTCGCACAGTTCTATCTTTAGTCTGTTTGTACTGCATTATCTTTTACCCTGTATTAAAAATGAGAATTAAAATGTTTAATTTAATGGTACTTTGTACAGAACCATGTTTATTTATACTGGATTTGTTTTCCAATTTTTATTTTATTTATGTTGGTATGGGATTAAAACTTAGTAACATGTTTTTTATATGAATTTTTACTTATTCTTTATGAAGTTAAATGTCAATTCATCAGTTTTTCTTAACGCAAACGGTTATTATTCAACAGAAAGCACTTTAGTTTTAGTTTTAGCTGTGCAGTTAAATTCCAAATAATTAGAGGGCTAGTTGAATTTGAGATGGGCCAGTAACATTTTTTCTTCAACTGGCCCTGTGGCAGAACTTGTTTTTCATGTTAATTTTCAAACCTGAATGTCATTATGTTAAATGCATACCCTCAGTGACTTATTTCTCACTCCAGCCAATGTACCACGACTGGTACATCAGAGGCCGTGGTCTGTGCTATCCTGTCTATGGGATAGTGCATATAAAAGATCCCTTGCTGCTAATCGAAAAGAGTAGCCCATGAAGTGGTGACAGCGGGTTTTCTAGATCTCAATATCTTTGTGGTCCTTAACCATATGTCTGACGTCATATAACCGTAAATAAAATGTGTTGAGTGCATTGTTAAATAAAACATTTCCTTCTTTACCCCAGTGGCATTATGTAATACTAGTATATACATTGTCGAAAATCAGCTTATTATTATTATTTGTAATTTTACACAGACAAATCAAAGTAGACAGTTATATTTAGCACCTTTAAACAATATATGTAATCTGCAAGGTAAACAATAAAACTTAATTCAAAAGATACAGTAGTCAATGGAATTTGCTAGATGTTAGCTTATTGTCATGCATCTGTCTGAAATCACCAAAAAGATGGGTTGTTAGTATTCTGTTAGAAACACAAACACACACACAGACACACACAAACACATACAGGCACACACATACATACACATACATACATATACATACATACATAGATATTCATACATACATACACATACATACACATACATACATACATACACATACACACACACACACACACTACACACACACACACACACACATCACACAGACACACACACACAGACCAGACACACTCACACACATCACAGACATCAGAGACACACACACACACACACATTAGATTATGTACTCTATAGAGTATACAATTTTAAAATTTGCAGGTAAAAGCTAACATGGAGAATACAACGAAAATAAGGAATTTTGACAAGCGAATGACAGGAGCGAGTGTCATTGATGACGTGCTACAGGAGGTAGGTCAGCGCCCTCAATAGTTTAAGAAGTAGCAGGCTACAACAGTGATGATAGTGGGGGGTCTGGGGGCCCTCCCCTAGAAACATTTGAAAAATCGAACCTCTGAGATGCATTCTCATGGCCTCTGTTAGCGCAAATCAGTCACCATCCATTAAATGCAGCAACTGAAAAATTTTACTTGAAAAGTAGGCGGCGGCAAAAGCTGTTTCAGGCGGCGATTTGCCGCCGGAGACCGGGTACTTTTGAGGGCTCTGGTAGGTGTGACAAAATAATAAAATACTAACAACAGTCAAACAGAACTATCTATATTTAGTATATATTGGATTTCTTGCCCTGTCCTGATGCGTGTACCTTTAACTTGGATTTCTAACCATGTCCAGCTTAATATACCTTTAACACACAGCAGTTTCTGGTTAATGTAAAACAATCCAGGCCTTACATTCTTCATAGAAGTTTTGTCATAGAAGTTGAGCAGGGACCTATATAATTCACTACAAAAAGACTTGCAAAGAGGATGATGTTTTGTTGTTAGCAGAGCCTAAGAGACCTTTGTGAATTAGGTCCCTGGTCACCAAATTATTTCACAATTTGAATTTCACATACCTGTGTACATGTACTTCAGTATAAACTTGCTAATAATAATAGATCATTGTAAATTAGCATGTTTGCTTAGCCTTTCTGTTATTATATTGTATTTTGGCTAAGATAAACTGGATTTGATTTTGTTTTTCACACACATTTTAATGTGTTTGGGTTTTTTCTAATTAATTTAAACTGTATAGTGTATATTGATGAGCTAAGATCTGGGCATACACATTATAAATCTTTACAGTCTACATACAAATCTTTAATGATGTGATAAGCATACACTTCGACATTTAAGTCTTTGATTCTATTAGTCTTGAATCTAAACTGTAAAACGTTTTATAAGCACAGCAATATCACTTTTTAGATGTGTGTAAATTACAGTAAGGTCTGTGTTTTTGTTTTAATACCATATTTAGACTAGTTCTCAAACTTATTGCCTTGTGCCCGTAGTATTTGTATATACTTTGGATTGGTTTAAACATCCTAACAGCCATTGGCTAAAATCTTCCATTATGTTCTGGCTATCCTGTTTCTGGTCACATGATCTCTTCTTTAACTTCACCTTCAGTGTTCTGCTTTAATCTAAGCTTTTTCTTTCTCTGTATATGTTTAGTATATTTGAGTAATAAAATGTTTTCATCTATTTATTCACGGGTATATTTTACATCCTTAAGCATAATAAACTGAATATTATGTTAATATTTATATTTCAGGTTTTGCAATACACCATTAGAGATTATATTAAAACTTGGTACAGACAGATCAGCGAACATGATGGGTTTCTTCTTGATATTCATCATTTTGTGCAAAAGGTCGTCATAACCTTTTCCAGTAGGTGAGTATACACCTTAAATGTTGCAAAAATTGTGGGAAACTATTTTTAATATTTTAAATTTCAATTGGAAAATTGATGTAATTCATAATTTACAACATATTTCAGTGTCTAAAATAATAAAATTTTATTTTTAAATTAAAATATTCATTTCTTTTATTAGTAGTAAAAACAGCTAATTAGCCATAGACATACATAACAGTGATGTTTGCTGAACATGTTATGAATTGTTTTATCATTTAGGCTGGAAACTCAACTCAAACAAACAGCATTACATTAAAAGAAGAATTAAATGTATTGTAGTCCGATAATATTTCCTCATTATTTCATGCGTCCAGCAAGTCTTTTCTGCGGCATACATGTACAGTATTAAACACCATTTGATACAATGTATTAATTATTTTTTGTATTAATTTATTAAAGTATTTATGTATATTGTGTTTTTAGATCAAAAGAAATCGACTGGATGCCATATTTTACACAGAGACTTGTTGATGATTTTGCATCACACATTCGTCTCTTTAGAAGAGCTTCTGAAAAAATAGCAGCTTTACCCAAAGAAGGTTTTTATATAATTATTGTCTTTTTTATCAGTCGGTGAGTATATGTAATATAAAAGAAAATGATATCTGTTTGCTTTCCAGCATTCCATATTATTTGTCAATGTTGATTAATTGATTAAAAAAATATGTTCATATCCATAGTTGGCAGTGAATGACACTCAAACATTATTACACCATGACTGGTACATCGGCCGTGGTATGTGCTGTCCTGTATGGGATGGTGCATATAAAAGATCCCTTGCTGCCAGTCGAAAAGAGTAGTCCACGAAGTGGCGACAACGGGTTTCATCCTTCAGTATCTGTGTGGTCCTTAACCATATGTCTGACGCCATATAACCGTCAATAAAATGTGTTGAGTGCATCGTCAAATAAAACATTTCCTTCCTTCCTGAAACATTATTAATCGTCAGTATTACAATAATCTATTATTGTTAAGTTGTATTATCAGATATTACAAACTGATCTTAACTCTTGTTCAGATGGGCTTCAAAACAATAAATTCATTACCATAAGTATTTTTACTGAAATTAGTTTTCTATGTTTCTTTTGTGTGTTGGGATATATATAACAATATAATTATATTGCTTGCTTTCAGAACGGGAAAAGGCTGATATTGTCGAAACATTTTTTGATCTGGAAGTGGATATGGAAAACAACATGTGTCGGGATGAAATCTGCTTATCACCAGATGCTGAAAGACGTAAGCTTTCATGCAAATACTTAAACAGGGAACATTTTGTTAAGTATCGCAACACAATTCACTATGCAAGTTTCAAAGATCTCTACACAATTTTACTCTTAAATAATAATTGCTAATAAATTTTTAGTTGATTAGCAACTGGCTAAACAAATTAATTGGAAAGTAAAATATTCTCTGTGTTTATCATTTGAAAAGAGAGATGATGAAATATCACCTGCAAAAATATACTTAAATTTCTGTTGTCCGATCATCCATCAGTATGCGTTGTTATAACATATGTTAAGATCCTTCGTGGTATCCTGCGTAAATTTCACCCATAATGCACCTACGTACGAATTGCTACAATAACTCACAAATAATTGTGTTTTAACAGATTCTGAACATTTTGCAAATTTGTCAAATAATGATGTACAATATAGCTCATTTGTTTTTCAGAATATTTACAGGATCTGGTGGAAGTGATTTTGTTTCTGCTTTTACCAAAGGAGGATTTTTACAACAAACCATTTAGATATATTATTAGGGTACGTGCAGTCATGCTCTTGGGACAACCACTTGACATAATATCTCAAGCCATTTTATCTGTAGATAACGAAAGGGAGACCAAACAGAATCATATTATTTTAATATAAATATTAGAGGCTATATGGTAAACGTTAGTCTTAATTAGCTTTAAAACTATTGAATTTGTAATTTGTGACAGAAATATCTATGAGCTGCATATAACTAAACATTGATAGCCAATGTATTTTTTGTGTTGGGGTACCATTAAACATTCAGTCAATTGGTCGGGCAATCATTGTAATTGAACCTTATGCATGCAACAACTATTTCATACACAAAATTGAATTTCGAAGTACTCAGTGTGTGTGTGATCTTAGTAAGTATTAGTGTGTATAATTTCCACATCATTAATATAGGGTTTGTTTCGGTTTTTCGTAATGTATATAATGACTTATTTGGTGATATTGTTTACACTTCTTGTTTTGTTTTTCGTTTCAGGAAGTTGTTGTGAATGGTATATTTATGCCGACTATAGATTTACTGTCTGACCCAGATTATATTAATCAATATATTGCATGGATGGTAAGTCATTTAATCGTCAAATGTTGTATTTTATAATTCGGTTTGAAATTATGCTATTATATGATAGAAAAATATAAAGTTTCATCCTTCCTTTTCTTTTTTTATAGTTTGGAACCATTTGAAAAATATAGTCTATAAATATATTTGAAGGGGTTAGGTTAAAATTTTAATGACTTAATGATAGTTTATGATCAAGATAAAACTATGTTATAGAAGAAATCCACCACTCTGTTTCATATAAGCTGCTTTACGCTAGAAGTAGCTCATGTTGAAGGTTGGAAAGGTGCATATAAAATCCCTTGTTGTTTATTCGCTAGACTTGCCTGTGTAGAACAAGCCGGTTTTTTCTTTTTCTCTCTCGAAGAATCACCGAGATAACCATACACATGTAAGACACCAAATAGCTGTAGTTTACAATGTGCTGAGGTGTCATTAAACAAATATTCCTTTCTTTTACTGTTTTGCATCAGCATGTTTCCTCTCACTGTCTGAACTAAGTGTTGAAATAACCAAAACAGCAACAGTTTAAAATGAGCTAAGATGTTGTTAAACAAACATAACTTTTCTTTCCACTGTATTCGCCTGACTGTTTATATTTTGTGTTGTAAAGATGTATTAAAGGGACATTCCTGAGTTTGCTGCAATTTTTAAGATATTATCGACTAACAGAGACTTCATTCCCAGTCTGGAGCTGCATGCGGTAAGACGTGTTTGTTTCGCTTGTGCACACTGCACGTGCTTTCGTGTGCTCGACTTGGGGGTCCTTCATTTCGCTGTTTTTGTCAGCAAAATGAAGTTTTCTACTGGGATGTATGCGGCCAATGGAACTGATTGAATGCTGGAACGCTTCTCGTTTCGACAGCCTGCACCACCAGGATGGATTCTTTTTTAGCAAGATTCCTTGCCTCCACGTCATTTCTCCGTCTGACTGTCGACTTGTTTTTTTCGTGACTCGTATGACGGCCATTCTGCAGAACGCCACGGTTGTTCGCATTTAGTCTCTACATGTCCGAGCCTGTCCTAGCAGCACTGGAAGATTGACCGCCCCACTCTAAGAAGAAATAGGAAGCGGGGTCGGCCCCTACTACTCTTTTCCTAGACTTTACCTTGCTTTATAGTGATACCATCTCGTATCCTCCGGAGTCGGGCCCGTCCGCACCACTATACCAACCCATGATGACTGGACTATACCCTAGTCTGATACTCTCTCGTTCAGACGGATCTGGCTTCTCAAGATCTGTATTTCAGCACAGCACTAAACCTTCAACGTCTATCGACTGTCAATCTCAAGATCTGTATTTCAGCACAGCACTAAACCTTCAACGTCTATCGACTGTCAATCTAGGGGTTTTCTTGACGTCCCTTTAAGCTGTGCACCCAAACGACCTTAACGAGGCCACTCGCGTGGACGTATCGATCGGACTTTAAACTTTTAGATCTGCGTTCAAAATTTTATGTCGAAATTACTTTTTTTTCTTTTTTTTAATATTAAATAGTCCGATCCTCTCTTCTTTCTCTTATTTAATTTTGAACTGTTCTTCTAAAATGCTCAAAATTATGTAAATATTTGGCCTAGCAGTCAATTCTTTGTATTTTTGGCTTGTAACCTTTTTATTATTTTTTATTTATTCTATTAACTTTTTTACTAATTGCTATTTTCAAAATTCTGCCCATTTTCAACACACACCCCCCCCCCACACACACACACACACACACACACACACACACACACACACACACCCACCCACCCCCGAGTCAGGCCACCGATCTTATCAGAGGTCGGACTCGGGATGGGCGTGTTAAACTAGTTATTATCATCATCAACAGAGACTTTTTAACGATTGTAATTACATATCAAATTTGTTTTGCTGTATAAACTATTAGTGGCTGTATATTAAACGTGTTTCTGATCATTCTAATATTTGTATTAGATTAAATTTCATTTTGTTTCCTAAAATAAAAATATTTCGTACTTACAAAATTATTTGAAGACAAAATCCAGTTTGGGCTTGTTACAAATATTAAGATGACCAGAAACACATTGAATGTACAGACACTGATATTCTAAACAAGAAACTATATTTAATATGTAAGTTTAATCGTAGAAATGTTTTATTAGTTGCAAAAAATCTTAAAATGCAGCAAACTCGGGAATGTCCTTTAAAAGAAAGCTATTATTGTGTGTTTCAGTGTGAAAATTCATCTTTTACAAAAGAGACATTCCTGACTGTGATAAAAAGTAGTGATTGCCTCGACGAGCTGGACGCGGTACATGACATGGTGGAGCAGGAGATCACCAGGTGGCGGGCCAAAGATTCTGGAGGCACTGACGGTGTGTAGTCCTTGTATTAAATAGAATCTCCTATCTTTATACGCCGGTCTTTGACAGGTTGTATTATGCCTGTATTTACAACTGTCACAAATGAAAAGAATGATAATGGATGATAAAAAGAATACCCACCTCGTGTCTTGTGATATCATAATTTATCAGAACTCGTTGATAAAAGTATAAAAATCCTTGGCAAGCCTCGGATTTCATACTTTTATCAACTCGTGCTGATAAATTATGATATCACAAGACACTCGGGGAGTATCCTTTATATCTTGGGATGGTGGTGTGTCGCGTACCATAACTAGGTCACTCTGACCTACTTTTAATGCATTATTACACATGAAAGGAGATCCTTGTCTGGGCTATATTTTCCTTATCAATTCAAACCTTGCTTGCAAGTACAACTTGGGATGACGGTGTGTCGTGCATCATAACTAGGTCAGTGTGACCTACTTTTCATGCAAAGGAGATCCTTATCTGGGCCACATCTTCCTTATCAATCCATATAGGATCATACAACCTTTCATGCAAATACGAATTAGGATGGTGGTTTGTTGCGTACCATAACTAGGTTAATGAGACCTTCATTTGATGGGCGAATCATGTACCTCACCAGTACTTTTGTTTTTCTTCTCTTTGTCTTGCCTTAATGACGTCAAAAAGTGAGATGTAGGTAATACTTTGTGAACAGCAATAGCACCCATTTTTGTGTTTAGCTCCACCTTTGAGTTTTCATGTTATGGTATTTGTTTCACGCAGTAAACTTTCTAGCATAAAATGTTTCTGTATTGTCATGTTTGGTATACATCTTTCACCAAATCTGGAAGTGGTCAGTGCAGATTTTGAATTTAAACTCTCCTGTATAATACTTGTGGGGTTTTTTCCTTCTGTTTTATAATTGTTTTTCTTGTTAATTTCAGATGCTTTAATAAAACAGAATTTGAATAGTTTGCGCTTCTTGAAGGATACATGTGATGTTCGGAAGAAACGATTGCAGTATGGCCCACCCGAATTAGATCAAATAAATGAAGTAAGTATAGCCACTTTGGAGTTCATTAGGTGGATGTATTTCATTTGATTAATCAATGACTGTGATGACAGTTGAGGTGCTTGAACGTCACTGAAATGTAAGCACAAAATAAATTATAATCATAACTGGAATATTTCTTAATTAGTTTCCTCTGATTATATCGTATGTACATCAGACCAATTTCCAGTCATCTTTAAATCTAATTTGTTAAATTATAATTGTGCATTTTATGTGTCTTAATTTTGCTTTAGTGATTGATAGCTACGATTTTATTTCTATTTTAGGAACCAGATTTCCTGAAGTATCAGAACTTGTATGTTCTTACTCTAGATGACATCATTGGCAACAACATTGCTTTACAGACTTTCATAGGTTTGTTGGAAATACATGTCTTATGTATTAACTCGGGCACATACAAGATATATTAACTGTAAAATCAGGATAACAAATATCTGGTAAAATTAGAAGAACACTTCTCTTATGTGTAAAATCAGAAAAGTGGATATCTGTTAAAAGCAGGGAAACAAATCTTTCATGTAAAATGCATCTCTTATGTGTAAAAAAAAACCCCAAAAACATCTCTTACGTGTAAAATCAGGAAAAGAAATTCTTTCATTGTGTAATATTGGGTTTTCTTCTAATCTTGTATCTTCTTGGAGCATGGTTCCATTGGTGTAGATTATGTAGATTTATTGCTATTGGTAGTACTTAAATGAATTTAAAATTATCTTATTAAAAAAACCAAGACCATAGTGTAATAAACGTAAGATTTAGCTGTTTGACTTGGAATCTTAAAAATTACTTTTACGTTTAATATTTCAGAATTTCTTAATGAGAAGGGAGGCCAACAGTACTTATATTTCTACTTAAATGTTGAGGTAAGAGACTGTATATTTGTTCAATTGCTTATATTCTAGTTATTAACTATGAATATTCTAGTGTACAGTGTAGTGTTAAAGTTAAATCTATGACAGACAGAAATGTTTTAAAATTTATCATGGGGTTGAAAATGGCAATTGCCCATGACCACCCTTATCAGCTATAATTGTAGAAAAATATTTATCTTTCCAACATGAAAAGTTTGATACATTAATAGTTATATTCCAGTAATAGATAATGATTTTTTATTTTATTTGAGAGCTAGTTAAATTTAACTTGGGTCACTAACAATTTATTTTAACTAACTCTGTTGGCTACTATAATTTTAAAGTAAAGTTTAAAATACTGTCTAATCTGGCTCACACTGATGTTAATCTTCATCATCTTATCACCATCACTGATGTTAATCTTCATCATCTTGTCACCATCACTGATGTTAATCTTTCTCATCTTATCACCATCACTGATGTTAATCTTTCTCATCTTATCACCATCACTGATGTTAATCTTTCTCATCTTATCACCATCACTGATGTTAATCTTCATCATCTTATCACCATCACTGATGTTAATCTTCATCATCTTATCACCATCACTGATGTTAATCTTCATCATCTTGTCACCATCACTGATGTTAATCTTTCTCATCTTATCACCATCACTGATGTTAATCTTCATCATCTTATCACCATCACCGATGTTAATCTTTATCATCTTATCACCATCACTGATGTTAATCTTCATCATCTTATCACCATCACTGATGTTAATCTTTCTCATCTTATCACCATCACTGATGTTAATCTTCATCATCTTATCACCATCACTGATGTTAATCTTCATCATCTTGTCACCATCACTGATGTTAATCTTTCTCATCTTATCACCATCACTGATGTTAATCTTTCTCATCTTATCACCATCACTGATGTTAATCTTTCTCATCTTATCACCATCACTGATGTTAATCTTCATCATCTTATCACCATCACTGATGTTAATCTTCATCATCTTATCACCATCACTGATGTTAATCTTCATCATCTTGTCACCATCACTGATGTTAATCTTTCTCATCTTATCACCATCACTGATGTTAATCTTCATCATCTTATCACCATCACCGATGTTAATCTTTATCATCTTATCACCATCACTGATGTTAATCTTCATCATCTTATCACCATCACTGATGTTAATCTTTCTCATCTTATCACCATCACTGATGTTAATCTTCATCATCTTATCACCATCACTGATGTTAATCTTCATCATCTTATCACCATCACTGATGTTAATCTTTCTCATCTTATCACCATCACTGATGTTAATCTTCATCATCTTATCACCATCACTGATGTTAATCTTTCTCATCTTATCACCATCACTGATGTTAATCTTTCTCATCTTATCACCATCACTGATGTTAATCTTCATCATCTCATCACCATCACTGATGTTAATCTTCATCA
Source organism: Gigantopelta aegis (assembly GCF_016097555.1). Lineage (NCBI taxonomy): Eukaryota > Metazoa > Mollusca > Gastropoda > Neomphalida > Peltospiridae > Gigantopelta > Gigantopelta aegis. Next base: position 66,359,847 of record NC_054707.1, on the reverse strand, counting down.
TCTTATCACCATCACCGGCGTCGTGGTTAGGCCATCGGTCTACAGGCTGGTAGGTACTGGGTTCGAATCCCAGTCGAGGCATGGGATTTTTAATCCAGATACCAACTCCAAACCCTGAGTGAGTGCTCCGCAAGGCTCAATGGGTAGGTGTAAACCACTTGCACCGATCTCTTGCTGCTAATCGGAAAGAGTAGCCCATGTAGTGGCGACAGCGGGTTTCCTCTCAAAATCTGTGTGGTCCTTAACCATATGACTGACGCTATATAACCGTAAATAAAATGTGTTGAGTGCGTCGTTAAATAAAACATTTCTTTCTTTCTTTCTTTCTTATCACCATCACTGATGTTAATCTTTCTCATCTTATCACCATTTGCCTATCATTCTCATTATCTTAAAATAAAATACAAATCTCCCACAATTTCAGTCTGGACCGTGTTCTGTCAGTTTCTTCTAATTTTGCCTTCTGAGCTATCCACACCATCACCTATCTGTCTCAAATTCCTCCAAGGGTGCAGTCTCTGTGTACGTCCCTGCACCACCTGGCATCCTTGTCCCCTGTCACTAATAAAGCTGGTCTGACCCATGGTACTTAACTAATAACCGTCGGTAGTAGGAGAGTATAGTAGGTGGTTACAAGTGCCTCTTAACAATTCCAGAAAAAACACCCTACAAAGTGGTCAGACTAAGCCCACAGCTAAAATGCTGATGATGGTAAATAGCTGGTAGCACCTGTCAGAGTTGGTGAGACAAGGCCCAGAATGTGGAGGTGGACAGCAATAGAAGATGAAAGATGGGAGGAGCTGACAGATTGGGAAGAAATAAGATGGAGTTCAAAGGAGTAAAAGGAAATTGGGCAGTGGGATAAAACAAAATCCCACCCAAACAACAATCACATGACAATGTGTTTTCGTTGCAGGGGGCTATTTCTTGTTCCAGCCAGTGCTCCACAACTGGTGTAACAAAGGCCATGGTATGTACTATCCTGTCTGTGGGATCATGCATATAAAAGATCTCCTGCTGCTAATCGAAACGAGTAGCCCATGAAGTGGCGACAGTGGATTTCCTCTTTCAGTATCTGTGTGGTCCTTAACCATATGTCCGACGTCATATAACCGTAAATAAAATGTGTTGAGTGCGTCGTTAAATAAAACATTTCCTTCCTTGCAGGGTTTCCGGGCAGCAGCCGAGCAGCAGATAAGTGAAGCTCACAGATTAAAGAATGACAGTCGCATTTCTATAGAACCTGACCTGGAGTCACTGCGCAGAGCTGCTACCATTATCTTTGACCAGTATCTGTCAGACAAGGTATTCAGTCTTTTTTCAGTGTGAGGTTTCTTCAAAATGGTAAAAAATCTTTACTTTTATAAAAAAAATCCCATTATAAAAATTTTGCATGAAAGAGTAAGTGGAAAAATATTTTGTTTAATTATTTTTCACAGAACTTGTTTACCTTAAAGTATGTATCTGCTTCAGCCAAAAGGAGGAAGTAACATATTTATTATTTATTAGAGATAAATTATATATGAAAGTGCTACTGATCATTAATGAAACGAGCAGTTTCATACATTTTGTCCAGTATTATCTAAAGGTTAGATGTATAAAATGTTACGGAAAAAATGTCCAGATAAATTAATGCAAACACATTTACCTTATCATTATTACAACTTCTGCCATGATCAAAGCTTACATAAAACAGTTTATTATTGAGATAATACAGCTTTTTTTATTATAAAATCTAAAATAATATGAGTACATTTGAAAAGGAAGATGGAGAACTAGCCACGAACCTTGTGTTTAATGTGGACATTTTAATCCTTTTAATCCTAAAGATTAGCAAAGCAGAGAAACACATGTGACATATATTCAAATGTTATTCAAGAATTAATAATGTTTGGTTATTTTTGTTCAGGCATCATCTAAAATAAAGGTAGAGAGTGATTTGTCGAGGCTGACAATACAGAACATCAGGAGCAAAATGTTGTCGGAAGATGTATTTGATTCTGTGCAGGCACGGGTAAGATTCATATATACCAATACCAACAAGCACCACAGGACATTCTGGCTAGTAAATACCATGAAAAATCCTGTTTCTGTACACTGTCTATACTATAAATGTATTTCACAGCTTCACGGTCGGTTTGAGATCGATCCCCGTCAGTCAGCTCATTGTGCTATTTCTCATCCCCACCACTGCACCATGACTGGTGTACCAAAGTCTGTGGTATGTGCCATCCTGTCTGTGGGATGGTGCATATAAAAAATATCTTGCTACTAATGGAAAAAAGGTAGCGGGTTTCCTTACTAAGACTATATGTCCAACATCCAATAGCTGATGATTAATAAATCAATGTGCTCTAGTGATGTCGTTAAACAAAACACACTTGTTCTATTAACAGTGATGTTTTCATCACAGTAATTATCAGTTGTGTTCAGAAATCTGAAGAATGCTTCCAACATATTCATTTCAACTTGATATCTGTTTGACATATGTATGTTCAGTCATGGTTCAAGTGCACCATCTACTGACTCGGAGCCATTAAAACGTACTGGAATGGAGCCAGTATTGAGATGTAAACCTAGTACCTGCCAGCTGTATGGCTAAGAAACCCTGCCCCAACAAATTGTCTAATTTGATTTATAACTACACAATATTTCAAAAAAATGTCTGGACAACTATATCTATACTATTTTGTCCACTGCATACCTGTGCATCCGTGAAACTGCTCCTATTTATCTCTGTGAATTCCTACAGGTCTGTCGACCATCTAGGTATCTTCATTCTAGCCAGCAAAACCTACTGGCTGTCCCAGGATGGAAGCTTAAGTCTTTTGGCTCCCATTCCTTTAGTATGAGTGCTGTGAAGAAATGGAATGCACTGCCAGACACTCTTAAAAATGCTCCAAATCTTATATCGTTGAAAAAACTTCTTAAAACACATTTGTTTATCCAGTACTTTTAATTATCCAGTTAGACTTTTTATCTCCCCCCTCTTACATGTAAGCATTTATAATAACTCGTATTTATTTGTTATTTTAGTATTATCCTACCAATTGTTTTACTATGTTATTGTTTTAACCATATCATTTTAATTATGTAATGCACTTTGCACATACATTAGTGTAGAGTTTAGCGCTCTCTAAAATTATTATTATTATTATGACAGACCGATGGACAGACAGACAGCGAGAATGACAGAGACAAAATGTATGGTCTTCTCCAGTTGGACCCGTAAAGGACTAATAAATAATGAACTATAGTAATGGTGTCATTGTCATTACGGAAAACGAGCTACCTTATGTTTTGTGTCCAGGTATATCAGATTCTACACAACAACTACTACGAGGAGTTCCTACAGACAAGTTTGTACATCAGACTGCTGAGTGAGCTTGGACTGCTGCCGGACAGCAAGTCAGACGATGGAGACACACTCAGTATAGATGACGGTACGTACCCTGGAGAATACTTGATACACACTGAATAATACCAATATGATTGGGTGTAGGCTGGAGGGTGCAGGGGTTGGAGACACGATCAGTATAGATGACGGTACGTACCCTGGAGAATACACGGAATAATACCAATATGATTGGATGTAGGCTAGGGGGTTGGAGACACGCTCAGTATAGATGATGGTACATACCTTGAAGATCTCTTGATACACACTGAATAACACTGTTTATCAAATACCAAACTTAAAGGTTAACTTTATAATACAATTATGAACTCAGGCCCACATGCTTGAATGTTAGCAGGGTGGGTGGGTGGGGGGTCCTAGCCTGCTTCATGCAAAGTTTATAGGGGGTTCAAGTCATGCTGCTCAGGAAAATATACTGGGGGGGGGAATGTGCTTGGGGGTACAGTTTAAATCTATTTTATTTTATACTTCGTACTTCCAATAACAAGTTAACAGTTATTCCTACTTCTGCTTTCACGTAGGCACTGCAAAGCATCTTAAGAAATGCCTATGCTAAACATTCCTAACTTTATCCAAAAACAAGGGTACCTTACATGTGGTGTCATTTTAATGTTTTCAGTACATACACTAAACACAAATCAAACTAATTATGTCACTATTCAAGAGAAATAACTTAACATGACAGATTTGTTTTACCTTATTGTTCTATGCAAAGTTATTTGGTTAAAATACACATCTAATAATATTTAGCATATCAGGGACTGTGAAGGAGATGTTCAAATATAAAATTAGCGGACTTTTGTATAGATTTTCCATGGATACCCATAAGAATAGCCTAATATTACACTAAAAAACCCACACTTTAGTTTGGTGGGTTTTTTTTTGGGGGGGGGGGGGGGGGAGGTTGTCCGAAACATGTAATCATATCTTTCTTGATTACAGTGAACACGGATGAAATACCTCATGGTATTATGATTAAAGTACATTATTGAAAGCACGAGACACCCATCACCACCACCTCCAACCCTCCAAATAGAATGGGTTTTTTCAGCAGTAAAATTTTATTCATAATATTTAACTTAAGTATTTTTAACAAAATTAAATTCAACCAACAGTGTAATTTATAGTTTGTTTTGCATTGTAAAAATTTAAAATTTTAATCTATAGTGATTGAAGTTAAATTTTTATATTAAGTTTAGTCAATCTGGATCTCAAGGTATTGTGTTGCATATTTACAAGTAATAATATTATATTAAATTTTGTATATGTCAGATTTTGTGTTCTTAAATAACATTAAACCTCTGTATTTTTACAGTTCCCCGGATCATGTGGTTTAAGGTAGATTTGAGACAAACTGCGATCATTCTAAACTCTATATTGTGTTGTAGATGCAGAATGTTGAACAAGGGTCTCCATAGAAAGTTGATGTGCTGGTATTGACAGTAATAAAGATGGTTGAACGAATCGATAATGTGAATTACATTCATGTGAAGAAGCCTTTAATCTTTACCAGTAGTAATATTACAGAAATGTGTAATGCCAGTTTATGACTTTGTACGTGTGTATATTTGTGTTACATACAGTTTTATAAAGTACATCTTTATGAACACCACACCACTAACAGATTTAGACAAAATGCTGAATCAGTGTACAATAATTGTTACTATTAATCAGTCATGTTTAATCTCTTTTTTTTCATTTGTAAGAAAATCAGTGCTTTTAAATGAAAAGTCTCATAATACCAGTTGCCAACTTTTTATGGAGACACATTTCCTCATTAGGTTGTGTTTGTTTTCTGCATGTTTGGTAAATAAAGAACATGGTTACAAGAAAGGTTTTGTTACAAACTATACAAGAGAGATGATTGTTTCATGTTTTTAATACTTTAGTTGTACATCCAAAACATTGGTTAAAAACAGGATGTTATGTATCATGGGGGGGGGGGGTGGGGGGTGGGGGGAGGGGGTAAAAGTAATAAAGTTTTTGTGTATAAATGCTGGTTTGCGGTTTATAATTAAAAACCTGTTTATTGCTCAAGATATTGTTATTTTTCAACATTATAAGTTTAAACCACAGGCTCTTCTCTGTACCACCCCCTTCATTACCATTATACTAAATTCAAAATATATTATTTTAGCTAAATTTGTAAATAACCTGCTTGTTGGGATGCATTTGTTTGGTTAGTTTGAAATTGCAAAATTTTAATATATGAGAAATATTAAATTTTTATAGTTTGTAACATGGCCTTTCTGAATGTGCATTTTGTATTGCCTGGCAAGATGGTTGGTAATGTAACTAACCTTTCATCAAATTGTATATGATAAATTATTTAAATTAGCTTATTAATAACTAATTAAAAACTGCTTTACAGCACCTGCTAACGCTCTGAGAATTGAAATCTGCACAAGCCATATATGGGTTATGCAAAAAAAAAAAAAAAAAAAAGGTTCAGGTAGCCCATTTGATTTTGTATTACCCATTACAATCATGTAAATGATGTCCACAATATAAAGTGCAAATGATAAAAAAAAAAAGGTTGTGGCAAACGAGACTTGTGTGAATAACCCACAAAGTAAACGTTCATTTTCGCAATTTTCAGAGGGCTGATATTGAAGCTTTGAAGTTCACACACCAACCATCTAGTTGAGCTGGTGTGTGTGTGGGTGTGTTTTCCCTGGAGTCTTGTGTACATTGAAGTCATCTGTGGGTGGTTCTTCTTCCCATGTACCTATCCACTCCAGTGTCTCTCTTTTCTTTTATTAAATTTTTTTTTAATTGTTCAGATATCTTAAAAGTTTATATTTGGTGTACGTATCCACTTCAGTCTCTCTTTTCTTTTATTAAATTTGATTTTAATTGTTTAGATATCTCAAAAGTTTATATTTGGTGTACCTATCCAATTCAGTCTCTCTTTTTTCTTTTCTTTATTTATTATTATGGGGTTTTTTAATTTAATAAAAGGTTTATATTTGGTTGACCTATCCACTTTAATTTCTGTTTTAATTTTTTTTTAATTCTTTAGAGATCTTAAAAGTTTACATGTGTACATATTCATTTCAGTCTCTTTCTTTTCTTTTCTTTGTTATTATTATTTTATTATTTTACAATTGTTTTACAAATCTTAAAAGTTTACATTTGGTGTACCTACACTGTACCCACTTCAGTCTCTTTTCTTTTATTACTAATATTTAAAAAAACCTAAAATGTTTAGAATACTTAAAAGTTTATTAAAAAATTTGGTCTTAATGTCATCAAACATTTCACATTTCACAAACATACTTGTTTGTAGCCCCAGTCTTTAAACTGCCCTGACCCAAACACTGCATAGCAATGTTAAACTTGACATCACGTGTTGTGTATTTTCAAATCGTTTCCTCTTCCCTATCCCATCCCTCCCAAATAAGTTAGGCTTTTAAAAACATCTGTCTTTTGTGGACAAAAGAGAGATTCCAACAGATATGTTTCCTACATATGTCAGAAACCAACTCAAAGAGAACGGAATATAACTGGTACTCCGCTGATGGAAAATACATGTACTTAAGATGTAACATCTGTATGTTATGTATTTTGACACCAAACACAAAAATCTCCCAAGAATGACCGTGGAATGACTTGATGTACACGTCAGACTCTGTGTGTCTTCATCATTCTGTTGTGGTGTGCTTTATGTTGATTTTTCTTTCTTTCTGCCTTGCTTAGATGTGTCAATACGGTCAGGTTCAATACGCAGTGTAGTAAGTGTGTGTTTTATCTCTGTTTGGTTTGCTTTGCACTGCCTCTTTCCAACATGCATGCAACGACTGGTTAGCACATGTAATACATTTTCTGTGATAATTAGTGACCATATGCTTCTTCTGTTTATTTTTATTTTTTGTTGGGGGTAATTTGTTTTAATTTTATGTCTGTGTAGCCAGTAAATACAACCATACTGAACAGTATCTGATCATAAACTTAAGATCTGTGGTTGAGAAAATCAGAATCCAGAAGAAAAAAAACTACCACTAAGGAATGATTTTACCAGTATTAAAGGAGCGGTATCAAAGTTACATAATGACTAAACTTTTCTTCTCTTTTTTTTTTTTTTGCGAAATGTAAAGATATACCCACAAAAATTAAATATTCTAATAATTTAATTTACTACTGTATAATAGTGTTCTGTTTTATAAATATATATTATTGCACAATCCAATGAACGTAATCAGCAGGTTAATGAGTTCGGATTAGAATTGCTTGGTTTGTCAAAGAACTAGCTGCAATGTAGATTTTCTGTGTATGGTACTTTGTTTTTTGTCAAGAATTCTCAAATAAACCTTTAACATTAAGTGTTAATTATATGTGGTGTTGATCAATTTGTAGCTATTTATGTTAAATACATGTAAAGATAGTGAAATATGGCATTTACAGCTAATTGTAAAATGTAATATACATGTAGTATATAGCACTGCAATGTTCAACAAATGTTTGAGAAGTCAGTAATCCTCACAGAAGCTTTGGCTAGTACCCTATGTATAGCAATGCAGTTGATAATTTCCCCTAGCCTAGACCAAAAACTCACTAGCGGGGACAGGGCTAATGGATTTGGCAAACCCTGGGCACTATAATAATGCTATGCTCAGATCTTTCGTGTAGGGTGAGCGTTTATATAGGCAACCTGCTAGTATAGTAGGGTAGTCTGTATACGCAAAATCGTTCAATACTAGAAGATCATTAGCTTTTTTCTTTAATTCTGCCCTTTAAGAATATATATATATATATATATATATATATATATATATATATATATATATATATATATATTTTTTTTTAAATTGAAAGAAAATACACTGTCAGGTATTACTGTTCAGTACTTGTTTACTTTGGTAGAGTTAAATATGTTAAAACAGATCGTAATAAATACACACAGTGTAATTATTTTTTTTCAGTTTTGTGTTATAACAAATTTTTATAACTAAGGATAGGCAAGAAAATGTCTTACATACATGTATATTGTGCATGACTTTATCCCAGTGTTGACTAAGATACAATTTCCAGAGCACTATTGTAACACCATTCTCACACTGAATTATAACATTCTTTGGATTAACAGTAAATACATATATTTTCATTGTAATTTACACTGAAACCTCAGCATTCACTTTGCTTGTGGAAATGAAATGAATTCAGAATGTTTTATGATTTATATTTTTAAATTTTGTTTGAATGATATTATCATATGCATGTAGTTGATTTCATTATTCCATAGGGAGTCCTCCGGTCCGAGAGGTCAAGGGATCAGTCCCCCTCAATGGACCAGTTCAACCAGTGCTCCACAACTGGTATAACAATGGCCATGGTATGTGGTATGTGGTGTCCTGTTTGTGGAAAAAGCTAAAAGATATATTGCTGCTAATAAGAAAAAAAAGAGTAGCAAAAGTGCAGTAGTGAATTTCCTCTGTTGTGCTAATAGATTATTTCATAACTATTGGTTTGACAACTCTTTAACATGTGCTGGGGTGTTGTATAAACAAACATTTGTTCTCCTAGTTTTTTTTCTAATTTAATTACATAATTTATGTTGAGAAAAATGCTAAGTTTAGGTCTTAATGAGTACATGTACCTCTTATTATATTTAGATTTTGTCAATTTAGTCAGAAATGGTTTCTTTACAGTAGTTGTTAAGGTTTAGTTAGTTTATTACTTGTACACAAAGTATATTGATACAAAAATATTATTCAGATAACAGCATGCCACTATTAAGTAATATATGAACATAATTTTATGTTTTTAAAATTGTTCAGTTTCATATGGTTTGACATTATACAAATAGAAAATAGTACCTGTTCAATTCTGCTATAAAATATTCAGATGGTCCGCCTTTCTGGCCTAGTTTATTTCTATCCTAAGCTTATATCTGATTAAATTACTGCTAATGACTGACACCTATATATTATATGGGCAGGACGTAGCCCAGTGGTATAGCGCAGTCAGTCGAGGATTGGGCTATTTCCTGTTCCAGCCAGTGCTCCACAACTGGTGTAACAAAGGCTGTGGTATGTACTATACAGTAGCCTGTCTGTAGTATGCTGCATATAAAAGATCCTAACTTGCTGCTAATCAGAAAGAGTAGCCCATTGAATGCCAGCAGCTGGTTTCCTCTCTCATCTGTATGGTCCAGGGCCCCATTCCATAAAGCGATCTTAGCCCTAAGCTCACTGTAAATGCACACCTAACATATACACTTACGCTAATCTTAGCGCTAAGATCGCTTCGTGGAACAGGGTCCTGGGCCCCATTCCATAAAGCGCTAAGACCACATTAAGTGCATAACCACCGTATGCACATAACCTTAAGTCCAACATCAAATAACCGTAAATTAAAATGTGTTGAGAGTGTTATTAAATAAAACATTCCTTTCTTCCTTCAGTTATGTTATATACAGACTAAAACTGATATTTTTAATTTACTTTAATGTACTATTCTAGTGTAATTAGCTAGTAAAGGACATCTCTTCAAGTGTCACCCACACATAAATGTTTGTTCAGCTTCATAAATTTATATTTTTCTGAATATATTATTAGGTTTGGTTTGGCATGGATCTTATTTGCTTGTATACTTACATGTGTATGTTAACTTTGAAAGTAAATTTCCTCCCCTTGCATTTAGTTCATGTTTGTCTACAAATAACATGTGTGGGTTTTTTTTAATTTTCTGAACCTTATAGAAATGAAATTAATGCTATTTAATTTTTACAGTAAATTAGTTTCATTTCATAAAAGGTGCTATTTTTTTTATTGTTAAACAACTCTTGTATTTCAACATGGGTGTTTTGGTTGTTTGTATTTCTGTTATTAAACTATTATGGTTGTGGCTTTTAAATTATACTGTAACTATATTAAGTAATATATACTTGATATTAAGTAATATATACTTGTATTTTGGGCTTTTATGTGCTCCCGTGCACTTGTCCCTTTTCACTTATTCAGACCCATGCAGCACTTGTTTAAAGTACAATGATGCTGTTTATCCTGCAACCACTGTTTCTATTGACAGATTATGCTGACGGATAAAGCAAAGTCATATATATATATATATACGTATAGTAGCAGGATATGCCTTTGACGTCACTCATGTGATGTCACACACTTAGCAACACATGTACAATACAAAATCACTCATTTGACATCTAGGTCATCGTACAATGTAGCTCAAATAACAGAAATAATAGCTTTTCCAATTAATTTTTATGGTCTGCAGGATGACAATAATGACTATTTAATGACCTAGGATATCGGCCTTATCCTGTTCAGGATATCCTACATAATTAACTAAATTATTCTCAATTTATTGTATAAGGATCCTTGTTGGCATTTCAAATAGAGGCTTCACAACTGCTTTAGGGAAACTAAGTTAATGAAATTTTATTTTTTGTTTTGATTTCTTATCTACATGTAAGTGACCAGATATGAAAACATACTGGGCAGTATTTTGATCACTGTTGCTCATAATTTTCAGAGCTCTACATGTATGGCTAAGACAGTCTTGTAAAACCTGCATTCAGAAAAGAGGAACGCCATTTCCAATGTTAATTGTTTTATTTTGACAGTATATGAATTTTTTCTTTTAATTGGTAATCTTTTTAATATAATACATTTCTTTGTTTATTTATTACTTTTTTTATTTTATTTTATTTATTTATTTATTTTATTTTATTTTGCTTAACATGGCAAAACTTGTGACATATTAGGAATGGTTTATAATTATAAAATTTAATATATTCTACAATTTATTTTTCTACATTGTACTAAACCTGTTGCTAATCAGAAGTAGCTTACTTGGTGGTAGCGCGTTTCTTCTCCCAATTTCTGGTCCATATAGCCTCTGGTTAAAGTGTCATTAAACCTTTCTTTCTGTGCTTTGAATGAAACATGTTTTTGACTTGCAGGCTGACGAACCTATAGACGTGTCATCGGAGAGCTCACCCGACACACGGTCTCTCGATTCCCTGTCATCCACGTCCTCTGGGGGGACGCCATCTGGTGACCTGTGTGTCACAGCTCACATCTCTCAGTCAGGTACATATCTCAAATCACATACCTCGTACATATTTCAATGTCACAAGCTAATACAGCTCACAGTATGACAATCTGATGCATGTTACATATCTCACAATCTAGTGCATGTTAGAGATCTCACAATCAGATACATGTTAGCTGCATTGTTACAGGTCTCAGAACTAGTACATCTCACAGTTTCACAATCTTGTACATATTACAATATCATAATCTAGTTAGGGTCTCCACGAGTACTCGGGTATGGGTTGATTGCTAGACTCGAGTACTCGGGTACGGGTTGATTGCTAGACTAGTACTCGGGTACGGGTTGATTGCTAGACTCGAGTACTCGGGTACGGGTTGATTGCTAGACTCTAGTACTCGGGTACGGGTTGATTGCTAGACTCGAGTACTCGGGTACGGGTTGATTGCTAGACTCGAGTACTCGGGTACGGGTTGATTGCTAGACTCTAGTACTCGGGTACGGGTTGATTGCTAGACTCGAGTACTCGGGTACGGGTTGATTGCTAGACTCGAGTACTCGGGTACGGGTTGATTGCTAGACTCGAGTACTCGGGTACGGGTTGATTGCTAGACTCGAGTACTCGGGTACGGGTTGATTGCTTGACTCGAGTACTCGGGTACGGGTTGATTGCTAGACTCGAGTACTTGGGTACGGGTTGATTGCTAGACTCTAGTACTTGGGTACGGGTTGATTGCTAGACTCGAGTACTCGGGTACGGGTTGATTGCTAGACTCTAGTACTCGGGTACGGGTTGATTGCTAGACTCGAGTACTCGGGTACGGGTTGATTGCTAGACTCGAGTCCATTCACAGGACTCGAGTACTTGTACAAGGTGGAATACAGTGATCAGCTATAATACAATGGACAATGTAGGACAGTAATTTCAGCAGTAAATAATCAACGATATAAGTTACACAATAAATATATGTCTTTTTAATCTGGCCATCCGTCAGTCATAACACTGAAGGTATCAACCAGTTTGTAAATACAATACAATGGCATGATTTGGCATCCATGTTCAGTGCTGGAATTAGATGCATAATGCTATTTGAAGTTATTCCTTTAATCTCATCATCACCTAGTGTAAGTGTCGGGTACTCAGGTCCGGGTCGAGTTTGACCCTCGAGTACTGGAGTGCAATATTTTGGACTCATGGAGGCCCTAAATCTGGTACATGTTATAAATCTCACAATCAGATATATGTTACAGGTCTCACAATCTACTACATCTCACAGTCTCACAATCTAATACATCTCACAATATCAAATCTAGTACATACAGTATCACAATCTGGTACATGTTACAGGTCTCATAATCTGGTACATGTTACAGGTCTCATAACTACTGTAAGTCTCACAAAATTATACATATTTCAGATCTTGCAACTGGATCACATATCTAACAATCGGGTACATGTTACAGATCTCACAATCTGGTACATGTTACAAATCTCACAAACTGGAACATGTTAGATCTCACAGTCTGGTATATATTACAGATCTCACAATTTGGTACATGTTACAGATCTCACAAACTGGAACATGTTAGATCTCACAGTCTGGTATATATTACAGATCTCACAATATGGTACATGTTGCAGATCTCACAAGCTGGAACATGTTACAGATCTCACATTCACTTACACTACATGTGGTGACTGGAGTGTCACACAATAGGGTTGTTACAGGTGTCCAATAACCGATCCTTTGCCTACCTCATAGCTAAGATATAAAGTTAAAATGTTCTAGCCTGTTCATGCATGTCCACAGCTCCTGTAAGATCATACACAAGTCCATGTGGCAGACCTTCAGTGCGGTTCTTGCAATCATGCACATTTTTGAAAAAGATTGCAAATATAAAGTTATTATTTATTGACAGGAGTAACTAAGATTTATTGTTTATACAATAATTTCTACATTAGCTCAATTGGTAGAGGATGGTAACTTTTGCACAGTTTTAAGTTAGTAAATACAGCATTATTGGGGTGGAGTGAATATTAAATATTTGCTGGGGTGAAAGTTACATTGTTACTTTGGCAACACTTTCCAAATAAGGAAATTTTTATGAGTAATATATTTTAATCTTATTGTTTCAGGGATTGTCAAAGAAGCCGGAAAGTCGTATGCGATATTTGCGATAACTGTCAAGAAAAAGATTTTAGGTTCTGATGAGGAGGACATCTGCGACGTGTACCGACGATACAGTGATTTCCATGACCTCAACATGTTACTCATAGAGAAGGTGATTCACACACTTCTTGGTTATCTGGACCCAAATTGTCTAAGCTCTCTTAGCACTACAATGTTATTAAACTTTCACAGGCTATAGCAGACATCGTAGTGATGTCATAGCTTACAACAGTTTTACGATATTGTAGCGCTAAGATAACTTCAAAAATCTGTGGACCATTTTGTAACAAAACTGTACATCATCAGGGCAGGTATTCTGTGAAAGATGGTTACTTGTCACAAAGTTTATCATATTTAACTCCTGTGATGTTTGCGGCATCAGTGGTAAAGCGTTCGCTTTATGCATGGTCGGTCTGGGATCGATCCCCGTCAGTGAGCCCATTGGGCTATTTCTGGCTCCAGCCAGTGCACCACGACTGGTACATCAGGTAGTACTAAACCAAATAACTTCCGGCTGGCACAAAGTTCGAGGTGCACCCAACTTTTGATAGAGAAGTGAACACCACAAGTCCTGTGATTGGTTATAAATGTGAGTGTGTTGGTTGTAAAAAATAATAGTTTCATCTGGGTAAAAAAAAAAGAAGCAATTTTATTTCATCTAGTACCAATGTGTCAAGTAGCCTTGTGCTTGAAACATGTATGGAGTACCTGTAAAAAAAAGTACTCAAATTTTGTGCGGAACTAGGCTAGTCATAGACGCTACCCGTTATCTCAGAAACAAGCAGTTTGACCCCCAATTTTTTCTAATTCACTTAAGTGTGAGGGGTGGTAGTATTTATATCCGTGGCATTTATGTTGATTGATACGCTGCAGGAGTTTTAGCCACATATGTTACTATTGTCGTCTATGGGATTTGATTTGGTAGTATACACCCATCAAAGACCATGGTATGTGTTACCATGTCTATGGGATGGTGCATATAAAAGATCCCTTGCTGCTAATTGAAAAGAGTAGCCCATCAAGTGGCGACAGCGGGGTTCCTAGATTTCAATATCTGTGTGGTGCTCAGTTATATGTAACCATAAATAAAATGTGTTGAGTGTGTCATTAAATAAAGCATTTCCTTCTGGTTTCTTCCTGTGATGTTTTCAATAAGTAGTTGTCAGTTCTGTTGGATATGGGGGTGGGATGTACGTCAATGGATTTATGTTTTTCCCATTCTGAAGTGATGCAACAAATATCACGGTATGTATTGTCCTATCTATGGAAAAATCCATACAAAGATGTCTTGCTGCTTTTCAGTAGATAGTAGGAGGAGCCTGTCTGGTGGGAGTGGGATTCATCTCTATCAATCAAATGTCAAAATAAGCATATGTTAGAAACTGTACTCTAAAATGTAATAAGGTTGAACAAATGTATCTTTCTTTTGACTTGGATTGATTTGGAAATGGATTGATTATATTTACAAAACATGCAAGTTCTACATAAAAACACCCTCTTTTTTTATTTCATTTCAACTTATTTTCCTGCTGATATCCAATTAAGTTTCAAGCACGCAGTCCTGGGCACACTTCAGCTATCTGTCCAGGACAATGGGTTAGTTGTTAATTGTTAGTGGTTAGTGAGAGAAAAGAGGGTGTAGTGGCCTTACACCGATCCATTGAGTCCTTAAAACTTGCTCTGGGTGGGAGCCGGTACTGGGCTGCGAACCCTGTACCTACCAGCCTTATGTCCGATGGCTTGACCACGATGCCACCGAGGCCGGTGATTCTTTTTATAAGTCCATGTTCCACATAACATGCATTGGAGTCGGTTACGAAAAAATTATTATAGTTTTGGTGGTGTTTGTTTTCAGTTTCCAGAATTGGTTGGACCAAGGCTGCCTGGTAAGACAGTTATCAAAAATACAAGCAAGGAGTTTCTGGACAAGAGACGACGAGCTCTTGACCGCTACTTAAAAGTAAGTCTCAGACCTCTTCATGATTCAATAACTTATTGTTTATTTATTATCTTAAACTAGACCGTATTAACAACTATTTTGTTAAGTCATATTTTGCTTAAGTCTTACACAAAAATCACCGTTGCTGATTCTTTTCAGTACATAAAATGACACCCCAGTACATAAAATGTCAGTGGAGGTACATGTATCATTAATGTTAATGCTGGTTTTGTTTTGTTTTGGGGGGGTTTAATGGTAGTTGCAGGTAGCCTATGTTCTTTCTTTTGTATCACAGTACTTAATTCTACTGTCAATTTTTAATCTTGAAGAATTCTGTGGTTGTATAATATTTTAGAATGGAAAGCAAAAGTTGCTCATGATGAGCCTGATTATCAGAAAGCATTTTGAATGTTTTGAGAGGCAATTGCCTCTTGCTCCTTGTTAATTTGAAGCCTTGATTAATCACTATCCTATACAGGCAGCCCAGATGGGTGAGGTGGGTGCATATTTAAATATTAATTGATTGGATTTAAGCATGATACTGAATGGAAATAAATGGATGAAGTCAGTACATGTATGTGTAACTCATAAGCTGTTGTTGTTTTACAGGCCATCATGAAGCCTGACATGTGGCAGAAATTCCAGGGGATGGAGGATCTAGTGATGCGTTTCCTGGCACCAGGCCTGTGGGAGAAACACAAGAGTGATCTGGCTAGAAAGGTAGAAACCATTATTCAGTTATGTTAGCTAATATAAAGTTTTCTCTTTCAGAATCTCTGTAGAACTAGCAAGATGTCCTGTTTTCACAGTGCCAGATTAGATAAGTTTTTTTGCTCACCTTTACAAAGTAAAAAAGGTGCAATATAGTTATTACTTTTCCGACGGTGGCATGGATGGCTTTAATCTTTGCGTTTAAGTTTAAAGTTTTGTGTTTAGATCAGTTTCTCACAACCTATAAGTCTTAGGTCACTGAAATTTGGTTTATAGTTGCACCTATAGATGGTCATTGGCATGCACCAAAACATTTTATAATAAACAAGAATTTAATTCTGCAGAATTTATTATTATTATTTTTAATTTTACTGACTAAATTTGAACTCATTGATTCATCTGATTTAAAGATTTCACATACACATATTGTTTTGGTTTTGACCGATGGTTATACATTTAACTTATTGTTCCCTGTTGTAATGATTGTCAAATGAAAAATTATCATAATGTTGACGGTTAAGTTTGCTGGGATTCAGATGATTGCAGGAATGAATGAATGAATGGATGTTTAACAACAACCCAGCACAAAAATAGAGATGGGCTATTGAGTGTCAAACAAGATAATGTTTGCAGGAATTTAAGTACAGTTTGTTTCATTCATTAACAACCTGTTTTGTCTTGTTGATACCAGATGGACACCATTGTGAACCCACTGAGGTCGTCTATGAAGACGGTAGGACATGCTGTGAAGGGCATTGATGGAATCATACGAAACAACGACTACAAGGTAAGTCATAGACAGTTAATACACCATGCACTGAAGTTGGTAATGTAGCATGGCATAACATGGGCACTGAAGTTGGTAATGTAGCATGGCATAACATGGGCACTGAAGTTGGTAATGTAGCATGGGATAACATGGGCACTGAAGTTGGTAATGTAGCATGGGATAACATGGGCACTGAAGTTGGTAATGTAGCATGGGATAACATGGGCACTGAAGTTGGTAATGTAGCATGGGATAACATGGGCACTGAAGTTGGTAATGAAGCATGGGATAACATGGGCACTGAAGTTGGTAATGTAGCATGGGATAACATGGGCACTGAAGTTGGTAATGAAGCATGGGATAACATGGGCACTGAAGTTGGTAATGTAGCATGGGATAACATGGGCACTGAAGTTGGTAATGTAGCATGGGATAACATGGGCACTGAAGTTGGTAATGTAGCATGGGATAACATGGGCACTGAAGTTGGTAATGTAGCATGGGATAACATGGGCACTGGTGTACATACGGTGAGAGGTCAGCTGTAGTAGTACTAACCCAATAGCTGATGTATTTTTTTTATGCTGGTGTGTAGTTACTACATTAGGATGACCAGAAAATTCCTTAATATTTCAAAATGTTATGTAACCAGAAGTCCGTTTGCCTAATTGTTTTACCTCTAGTTTGTCCCATCCTCCTACAAAAATGTTTTTTTGTAAATTCAGTTTGGTTTGACATAAGAAATGTAAAATGACACATGAGCAGAACAATGGTGAGTTTAGAATACTGTGCCCTGTGATATACAGATATTGGTGTTCTAAGCAAAACTGAATACAATTACATACTTTAAACATTAATCATCAGTACTGAAAGTAACAGATGACTATACAAGTATTGGTCATTTGTTTGCAGGCAGATTTAAGTATGCCCATCAGTGGAAAAGTTAGTGCAGGATTGCATGGCTCAGATGTAAGTACAAATAATTTACGAAATTAATGTTTTTGGTAAAACAGAGGATGCAGTTTTCTTTTCTTGTTAAATAAAGACTGTTTTTAATAATGTGAGAAATTATATTTTTCTTATTGGACTATAAAACATTAACCAAATATACTTGTATTGTATTTTTCTTTATTTGATTATGGGGTGGGTATTTTTAATAATTATCTAGATATTATATATTTATCTTTATTGAACTGTTTGCTTTTGAAACATCACAATGTATTAAATTTTGTTTTATTGGACTGTTTTTGAACATTTTCTTGATATATTGTATTTTTTCTTGTTTGACTGCTTTTGAAAAATATTTTGAGATATAATTTTTTTTTCTAATGGACTGTGTTTTTATGCAGACTGAAGAAAACATTCCATTGCGGATTATGCTGTTGATGATGAACGAAGTCTTTGACTTGCGACACAAGAACCAATGGCTGCGGCGGAGAATTGTTGCTATTCTGCGACAACTCCTCAAAGCCACATTTGGAGATATGATCAACAGGTAATGCTTATGCTAGAAGTAAAGAACCAGTGCACCACGACTGGTATATCAAAGGCTGTGGTATGTGCTGTCCTGTCTGTGAGATGGTGCATGTAAAAGATTCCTTGCTACTAATGAAAAAATGTAGCAAGGGATCTAATAGCTGATGATGAATAAATCAATGTGCTCTAGTGGTGTCGTTAAACAAAACAAACTTTAGAAGTAAAGAACAGTTTACAAAGATTATCTGGGTGGTCTTTATTCACAGGATTGACTGTATAAACAAATGAAATTACTGTAAGCCCTAAATTATTTACTTGAATTTTCTTTTAGAAATCCAGTATTTTAAAAATATACTCGAATCAAACATTAAACATGTTAGCAATGCATTAATCACATAATAAATTGTTGATCATGTCAGTTTTAATTGTTTTCTCACATAGAATATAGTAGGTGTCTGAGTGTAGTGGGCCATAGTATCCAGTCACATTTATTCCTATTCCAACCAGTGCCAAGCTACATATCAAAATCTGTGGTATGTGATAAGAGTTGCCTTTGTGGTGACATTGTTTTAAAATATTTTTTAAAAAGCAAGTATTATGACAACCATAGGTTACAAAATACAGTTTAACATCAAATAAACATTTGGGGGTTGTTGTTTGGGGTTTTTCCTGTTTCATGAAAAACCCTACTTCAGTATTAATAAGTTTCACTACCCTCAATGTATACAGTTAATTCTTGTTACACTGATATTAACACAAAGGTTTTATTTTCAGAAAAATTGTTGATCATGTCGATTGGATGACCTCTGCAGAACAAATGGCAGAATATGTGAAAGCTTTCAGGTAGAGTTGCCTCCCTTTTTAAAGTGGAACATACTGTTTTTGGTAATAATTTTTTTTTGATAAGAATGATATTTTTTTTTTTTCTTCTCTTTGCACAGAATGATAATTTTTTTTTTTTCTTCTCTCTTAACAGTGGATAAAATGCATCAGTGTTAAATGACTTGAAACGTGTTGATTCTGATCTCATATTTGCATGTACGCTCTTCGTAATATCTGGGGTGGGATGTAGCCCACTGGTAAAGCGCTTGATGCATACGATCAATCCCCGTCGGTGGGCTATTTCTTGTTCCATCCAGTGCACCACAACTGGTATATCAAAGGCTGTGGTATGTGCTATCCTGTCTGTGGGATGGTGCATATGAAAACATTCCTTGCTACTAATGGAAAAATATAGCAGGTTTCTTCTCTAAGACTATATGTCGAAATTACTAAATGTTTGACATCCAATAGCCAGTGGATTAATAAATCTGTGCTCTAGTGGTGTTGTTAAACAAAACAAACTTTAAAACTTTTATAATATCTGCACTAAAAAGTAATTTCTTTCTTTGAACAGAGATTCGTTTTGGCCGATGGGTATCCTAGCTGAGCCGCGGCCCGAGAGAGACCTGCACACTGTGATGAGGACCAGGGTGTTGTGCAAGGCAAAAATGCTCGGAAGTATATCAGGTTTGTTACACTACACCAGCATCACGATTCACCACTGGCCTGTTGGAATGTACACCACTCTGTATGAATATTTTTGTGCTGAGGTGTCGTTAAACATTCATTCATTCATTCATGCATACATACATTCATTCATTCATTCATTCATTCTGTATGGAAGTGCCTTAGGCAGCAGCCCTATACAAGCTCAAACCTATTTTTATCACGATTTATCAGTAGCCAGTATTTTTTATATACCTGTCTTTAATAGGTTTTATTGTGGTATTGTATTGTTTATGTTAACTTTTCTTGTCTGGGTCATATCTTCTTTATTAATTTATATATGATCATCAAACCTTGCATGCAAGTACAACTATGGATGGCGCTGTGTTGTGTATCACAGGGCACAATATTTCACACGAACCGTCGTTCTGTTCGCGTGTCGGTTATGGAAAAATTAAATTTACGCGAACCACAAATCGGTTACACCATGATCTTTAGACGTTCAGAAATTAAAACTTGCAGACTTCACGATTACAAGACGTGTATTCATGCAGACATACTACTAGTATTCTGACATATGTTTTAGACTGATTTTTAGATACTTGATGCACGGCAAACCAGTAGACAACGGTATATTGCAAGGGTTGTGACTTGCGACCAAAGGCTCAGTATAGAGTCGAGCCAAAAGTTTTAAAGAAATGTGCACGGACCGCTAAGGCGCCTAAATTATCTGGAGCTATTCTATTGCGTTTGGTGGCACTAATAAGCTTCCATACTAAAGGAATATATGTAGACATACTATTGGATTACCTATAATTCTACAAAGGTTGAAAATGGTTTTAACGTAAACAAAAATGTCACAAAAGCTGAAAAATACTAACATCGAATAATGAGCTTTAAATAACAAACATTTGGAACGTCACTGTAGTATAGAAGTACCATCGGTAAAGTGAAAGTTGCATCGCCACTGCAAAATATCAGTGTCAAATTGTGATCTTTCTTTTTATGTTATTATAAGATTTATTTTTATTAATCTAATCATGCACCAATGAGTAGCCTGTTTTATAGTTCAGAGGAACTGGACATTTGTTGTTTGAGTTTTTGGTGGGGTTTTTTTTATTCTGTTGTATACTAAATTTTACATATCAGTGACAAATGGTAGCCTTTATTTGTTATTTATAAAAGAAAATTATTAGTCTAATCATGCATGTGGGCATTTTTCCTCCAAATGTATCTATTTTGTTTCAGTACTGGGCTGATATTTAGTCCTTTTACAATAGTGTTAACTTCCGCAAGCTGCAGAGAGGTTCTAGAATACGGTGGCCCGATGCACGAGGACAGTGGTTTTTAGATTCGGGCAACTAAAAATTACTTTTTGCGATCCCGATGGCAAGTGCTGAATAATAATAATAATAATATTAATAATAATAAATATACAACGCTATGATCGTAAGAAAACAAAAGAAACGTGTACAAGTCACTTCTTTCGATTTGCAATCATTAAAGAAACTGTTTTATAAAACGTTTTCTTTTGTACTTTGTTTAATCTTTGTTTGAGCTAAAAATTATGTATTTAAAATATATTTTCAACGTAACTTTGAGGTAACCGATCAGGTAATCCACAGGTTACGGAAATATAATTCACGTAATTGAACAATCGGTTACCTAGGTAAAAACCACATGAACCCACTTCCGGTTACCTCAGATTTCGAAATATTGTCCCCTGGTATCATAAGTAGGTCGCAACGACCTACTTTTAACGGATTACAGCATATTAAAGTAAATCATTGTCTGGGTAATATCTTACTAATCAATTCATATAGGATTAATAAACCTTACTTGCAAGTACAACTTGGGATGGCAGTGTATTGTGTACCATAAACTAGGTCATTGCAACCTTCTTTTCACACCCCCCCCCCCCCCCATTCCCCCCCACCCCCCCCCCCCCCCCCCCCCCCCCCCCCCCCCCCCCCCCCCCCCCCCCCCCCCCCCCCCCCCCCCGAAGTCTGTGGAAAATGTAAAATTCCGTAGTAAAATTTGACATATTAATTCTGTGGAAAAATTCTGCAACATATAAAACTGAAAAATAACACTTATAAATTAAAACTAGATGTTCAAAATGTTACATATTTATTTTCAACGTGTTTCAGTACATGAGTAACTGGTTCATCCAGGAACTTGTCGTATTTGAGTCTTTCATTGTGGTACAGGAAAACCAAAGCTTTGACGGTCTCTGGATTTAAAGATCTTTGTCTTCCTGTTAAGATTAAATTATATAAAGAGAAACTGTTCAGCAGATGCTGAACATTGGTCACGGCATTCTCATATCGCTGTGCCAGTCTGGCGAGGTGTGATTTCTGATCACTAAATACTTAAATGTAGTTGGTTAACATCACGATTCCAACAATCGATACCTATATGTTAATATAATTATTTTATATTCAGTAGAATGGAATTGCTGAATCCTATTTCGTATTTGTGCAATCTGTCAAAGTGTAATTACAATCCGTCTTCATTGGTTTTTGTCACCTACACATCGAGCAACAATCAGAACATTTCGCCACAATCCATTGCGCTCTATCTTGCGAGGATTTCTGATTCAATGACAGAAAATAAAGACTGGTTCCAAAACAGGTTACGCAGACTAGTAACTATTGAGGCGGTTACCAGTACCAATACTTAAAAGAAAAGAAACAAATGCTTTATTCTTCTATTTATTACTGTATGGAAAGTAAACACTATTTAAATTCCATGTTTAATGTTACAATTCAGAAACATGGAACATTTTGCAGTGATTAAGACAAATTCCACAGCCTAAAATTATGAATTCTGTACGAAAAGTGATTTTCCATGAACGAACAACTATTCTGCACGATGATGCAAATTCAGCAAATGTTTCCACATCCGTGGAACTCAGGGAGGAGTGGTTTACAGCACAATAAATGGAACTCCTTCTCTGGGCCATATCTTCCTTTTCAATTGATATAGAATCATCGAATTGTGTTTCCAGCTAGTTCAAATATTCAGTAATACTCTATTAATGGAGTCAGAACAAATGGAGTATATATATTTTGTGGTTAAGCAAAGCTATAGTTTCAGTACTTACATAATAAATACAACTGAGAATATATGGTTCTTAAAAAATTGTTATTTATTTTTCATTGAGTTTTGTTTCATGATAGACCAGAATATCTCCAAAATGTTATTTATTTGTACATTTGTCTGTTTATGACAACCGATTTTAAAAATATTTCAGATGAGATGCGACATTTGATGGGTACGGACACAATTCAGACTGGAGTTGACCGCGTGTTCAAAATGTCCCAGCATAAACACTTGAATAAGAGATTAATATATGTGTGTCTGGAAGGTGTTCTAGAAACATTGTTCCCAACTAACAAGTTCCATGCACTTTTCCGTAAACTCCATTCAAAATCAAAACGGGTCAAAGAAGGTGGTCGTGAAAAAATGGACACATTTTGTGATTCACGAACAAGACCAACAAGACGCTGAGTTTGGAAAATTGCCAAATTATGCTGACTTTTTATGGACGTGTTTAATTGTCACTGATTTTTACATTATTTAGTCAACGGCATCTGTATCCTGTACTAGACAATCATACTTGTGACACGGTTATGGATGTGTGTTTATTGTGTGAAAGATAAAATGTAAAAAACAATATTCAAAATACGGGTGTCTGCAAGGTTCATTAGTTCCCCAGCATTATTCCGTTCATTGAAACAAGTGTTATATCAACATTAAACGTACAGCTCAAAACTACCAATAGTACTCACAGAAGACGGGTATACAACAGCTGTATATAAACCTACCCTCAACTTTTTTTTCTTTTCTTTTTTTTATATCTTGCAGGACTAAAACAGATATACTGTAAATCAGGAAATGTTAATGAGCATAAAAGTTTAGCAAAATTTGTGAGGCCATACATACAACACACTAAATATTTCATGACCTGAAAATTTAAAGATACTTACTATAGACTGTTTCTAATAAATGTTTGTGTGGTTGTTTTGTCAATGTTTAACTGAATACAACAATGGTTACATGCTATTGATTAAACCAAAAGGATGGCAAACATCCGTAAGTTAGCATGCACATTGCTGCAATTTTCTACTAAATTTAAGTTGTGTGTAAGATGCATGATGCGTAATGGTAAAATTGATCAAAAGTATTATTTCAGCCGATCCTACAACTTAAGCTTTTTTTTTAGTGTTTGATATGATAACCTCACTAAAATTTTATGTCACTAATATGGCATTTATTAAGATTTCGCTAAGAATGCTAGTATTTTATAATTTACAGTATTAACAGTTTGGTCATTTTGTTCAGTGTAGACCTAGGATTAGCTGGTGTGCATAGCATAAATTAAAACTTCCATTAATTAAATGAAAGACTCATTATTAAGCTATGACATTGAAATGGATAACATTGTATAAGCGTGAACCTATTTGTATGTATTCTTTGTTTTTCCCCCAAAGTTGAGATTTTAAACTTGGATTTCAAAAATATGTGGAATTCTGCATCTACAGATTAAAGTTGGAATCAAAATTCATGGGAATCAATGTACAGAAAAACACCGAATTAAGTCGGTGCCTTTATCCGACTGGAAAAGTAGAATTTTAAAATGAGCTTCCCGTTTGTTTGAGTTTTATATCCCGAGTGAATACCGTTATTTATTACTTGAAATGAACATTTAGCTCCTTGTATCCCAGTGTAGTGTTGTCACAGTAAAATTGATTTCTATAACAGGGCGTAATAAGAACACATGAAATACAGTTGATATGTCTGTAAAACAAAAACCAATGTTTTAATTCAGTGTTGTCAGTGCATTGTAAGATGGAATACAGCCACCAAATTCTAAATTTCAGTAAGGAAAAAAAAAACAGAAATTGAATTACAAAAAAAACTTGAAGTTATAATTCCAGTCCAACACATATACCAGAAAGGAATTTGTTAATCAAAATTCACATAAAAATTGGACTGCTACAAAGAATTGAAATCTAATTCAGACATGGAAAAAACATACCTGAAAATCAGTTATCTCGTTTAAATGTTTAAATATTAAAATAATATATTTGAGACTATGTGTAAGGAATGTGTTGGCAGTAATGTTGCGATAAAATGTTAGCGTGCTAGTTACTAGTAAGTAAACTGGATGTTAGTAGAAATGCTTTGCGAGACTAAAATTTTAATGATACATAAAAGCATGTGATATAGCCAAACTGTCTGTCTTAAATTAATCGAGTCATTCCAAAACAATACATTTCATATTCGTCTTTATTAGCAGAATTGTTCACGGTCTTGCTAACATTAATTATTCTGAGTGAAATTCTAGTTGATAGAAATATTTTTGTATATATATATATATATATATAGTGAGTCTTGTATAAATTCTCACATTCCCAGTGCAATTTGGCAAGGTTTAATGTCAGGCATACATTTCCAAACAAAAGTGTTTGCGTGGCTTTGCAACAGTTTCCACTCTGTGATGGGGTAGTTCCACCAAACATTAGCTAACCTGATTTAATTTTCTATTTATAAATGTCATTTTTGAGATAAAAGTGCTTCAGGGGCCAAATTCATAAAACATTTTAACATTATATTTACAGGTTCAGTATCTATTTCATGCATGCAATATTACATAATTGTGGAATCTGAATAATAGTAACACAGTTTGCAGATGATTTTTGTTTGTTCATACCCTAATGAACATAAAAGAAATAACAGACAATCCATAACTAATCATTTTCTTGTGCTCTTAACATGACCTATCTTCCATATTGTTGTAATTTTCAACGTGAAATAGATACCAAATACTTGTAAATATACCAAATACTTGTAAATATACCTGTACAACTTGTAACTGTGACTGTAAAGTGAATTTGGCTCCAGATTTTCTGATTTTAGTGCTACCTAAAAATTGATCCAGTTTTGGTTGTTTGAAAAACTCACAGGACAGACAAGCCTGTTTTTTTTAGGCCTGCGTTTTCTGAATTTGTCCAATGTCACTTTAATGTTTGCTTTATGAAAGTTTGTTTTATTGTGGAACTAGTACCAGTACACAGTGCATGACTGATTCATTTAAAACTGTATAAATTCACTACTTGTAACAAAGTTTCACAAATGTATGCCAAGTAATTGTTTAAATTCAGGACTTGTAACAAAATTTCTCAAGTGTATGCCAAGTAATTGTTTAAATTCACTACTTGTAACAAAGTTTTTCAAGTGTATGCCAAGTAATTGTTTAAATTCAGGACTTGTAACAAAGTTTCTCAAGTGTATGCCAAGTAATTGTTTAAATTCAGGACTTGTAACAAAGTTTTTCAAGTGTATGCCAAGTAATTGTTTAAATTCAGGACTTGTAACAAAGTTTCTCAAATGTATGCCAAGTAATTGTTTAAATTCAGGACTTGTAACAAAATTTCTCAAATGTATGCCAACTATTGTTCAGTCATGACATGTAACAAAATTTCTCAAATGTATGCCTGGTATTATACCGACTCAATTGATGTCTAATGTTAGAAGATGTGGGTTGACAGTGTAGTCCCTGTTAAAGCTTGTCCAGTGAGAACCGTCCTAATACATACTACTGAGAAGATGTTATCAGTCTAGTCTTCACACACTGGATGAAATAAAGTGGTGCAACGTTATTTCTGTATAAAATTTGCATTTTCATCATTGTGAAGGTAACATGTAAAATAATTCTAAATTCATTTGAGAAGTTACTTTATACATCATACAATTGTTCCAATGTTAATTCTTAAATATTCACTCATATTTTCGTCTTTTTTTTCCTTTCCTTTTATTTGTTTTGTTTGTTTGTAAATCTGACCTCAAACACATTGCATTACTTGTGTATAGGTCTCTCAGCATAGACTGATGTGCAATGTTTTAGGTTAGAATAAGTATTACCTCTTGAATTGTCACTTTGTTCTTCATATTCTCAAATTTCGTTTTGCCATTGAAACGTGTGTCCAACTAATAGATCCTTTTTCAATGTCTAAAATTATTTAATATTAAATTAATTTTGTTCAGAAGACTTGTGTCTGTATATTGAATGTGTTTCTGGTCGCTTTAATGTTTGTAGTATCTCAAACTGGATTTTATCTCCCAATAATGTCGTGTACGAAGGAATATATATTGAGAAATGTAATAAAGGTTTGAGCTAATACAAACATTAGGATAGTGAGAAATGTATTGAATATACAGATGGTGATATTGTGAATAAAATAAAATATTTATAGGATATTAAACAAGATCCCATTTTGAAACATGTTTATGTTCCAAGTAAAATAATTATTTGTCATGAGCTTTAGCGAGTGACAGTGAAAACTATTTTATGAGGGACATAAACAAATATGAAATGGTAGGGAGTGAAATATCCTATTTATTACCCATTAATCAATTTCAATTTATATCACTAAATTTGTTTGATTTATGTTCCGGTAAGATCGTAGTGCTCCAATCGATGACGTCAAACTGTTACATCCCACTTGACATTCTAGTGGGAAGTAACACTATATGTACCAAGATATTTTTAACCATATGGGTAATAAACTTATATATTTAATAATTATGCAATTTTAGTAATTAAAAAGGCTGTTAGTTCAAAACATTGTGACATGGGCAGCAAACTCATTAATAAAGCTCAGTTATTTTCTTCAGAGTTAAATAGTAACATACTTTTAACAATTTAAACAAATTGCTTTTTGCTCAATTCATCACCTATTCACTCCATTTTTATTATGCTGTTATATTTGATACACATTATGTACATGATTAATTTTTAAATTACATTGTCATACATGTGCAGTACATGTATGTTTTCCTTCCCTTCATCTTGTACTAACATGTTTGACATTCAAATACATGATACATGTGGTTCATCCCATAGTATTGGCAGGGATTTCCAACTGTTGTGAATGTGATGCACCACAAGTAGATTCAGTGGCTAAGGATGTTATGTTAATAGCTATTGGTGAAGGGGTTGAGGTCAGAGTTGGTGGGGTGGAGATCAGAGTGGTTTGGTCGAACTCTAAATGGTGGGTGGAGGGGTGGAATTCAGAGTGGTGATGGTGGAATTTTAGGGGGTGGTGGGGCAATTCAGAGTGGTGTGGCAGACTTCAAAGTGATGGGTGTAGTTCAGGGTGGAGGATTGTAATTCAAAGTGTTGGGGTGGAATTTCAGGTGATGGGATAGATTTCAAAGTGATGGTGGAATTCAGGGTGGGAGTAGGCCAGAATTGTAGAGTAGTTGGGATCAATGTTTCACTCATTCACTTTGATAAAGCCTGTACGAGTGCATGCAAGTATTATTTTATTATTATGATGTTTGGTGTTGCTGGGTTTTCCCCGGCAGCCAGTTTCTACCAGTCATTAGTAATAGTTGCTGATTAAACAATATGCTGGAATGGTGTATGTTACATTTTCATTTCTTTTTCCAAATTCACAAGGAATTTAAAAGTTAGCCATTCTCATACAATGTCATCAGGGTCGCTTACTCACTTCCATTATCTTTACTCACTGTGAGTAAAACAAAACCATTCAAGACACTCCTGAGTTTGCTGTTCATTGTTAAAGGGGCATTCTCATTATGCAATTAGTGGCAATAACTTGTCGCATGTGATTTGTCGGCCGTACAAAAATAGAAACATATAAGAGTAAAGTCGTTCCGATTTAGATGTACGATTCAATCGCATGCGACAAATCAGTGTGACTAATAACATAATGAGAACGCCGCTTAACGAGTTAACAAGCGACATCAACACGTGATCACATACATGTATATGTATCCAGAGTAAATCGAAAGCTTCCCGATACGCCGTATTAACACTTGTTGACCTACTTATTATATTAACACTGGCACTGATGTTATTGCAGTACTATATTGTCCCTCATAGGGAATGTATAATTTTGTGTATATCTATACATAAAAAGTAACATACATTGCCAACACAGAATTTGATATTGTGTTCTTTAGGATTATTGATATTTATTTACTTGTTTTCTTTGATCAGATTTGGGGAAAGTCTATCTCAAATGAACAAATATGGACTTTTTAATGTTTTTGGTAGCATTTCAATTCCTCAAACACCCAAAGGTTAAACATTTTCTGTGTTCCAAATTAAAAAAAAATGTTGGACTTGTCATTATGACATGCAATGTACCTCTAGTCATATACATGTACTAAACATTCCCTAGATTATTGAACAGTAATAACAACTAGAAATGTGCTACATATGTGGAATTTTGTATAACTGGTGTACTCTTAATTTATGCGAATGCTAGAAAGTTAAACAATGTTCAGTGATCAATAGGAACATGGCGTATTTAATCCCTTATGGAATAGTTTGTTAATGGTGCATAGAACAAGTGAACTAGTTACACTTGATGAATTGGAATGAAGTATTTATTACATTAGTGCAAATTGATTAAAATGGTGCATTTAAAGTTATATGAATGTGAAGATATATTGATTTAATTATTTACCACAGTTGAATTATACATGGCAGAACTGCAATATGTTAATTAAATTAAATTGTTAATTTCAAGATTTTAACATAAGATGGATAATAATTATAAGGTCAAAAATAATCATTAAACGGGATTTAAAATTAGGCTACTGAATACACATAATAAAGGTGATATATTATACATGTACCAGTTATAAATACAAACAGACATATAACTTTTGGGGGTTTTTAATTTGAAAAAAAAGCTTATAATTATATCAAATTTAAAAATGTTTGGTAAATGATCTAGAACAAATATTCATTATATGAGTGAAAAGGACTAAATTTTTAAATTGTGTACTTTGTTGTGATATTATGAAGATTCTTACTGGTGGTGAATTAACAATTTCAGATATTTCTGTACTAGTATGAAGTCAGTCTTAAAAGAGTATAATCTATAAATCTTTACTGATAAAAATTTGATTGATTACGGAAAACCAAAGGTTTTTTTTAAAATATAGCTTCACTAGAGATTCTAACAAATGGTGAACTTAAAATGCTGTGAATATAAATATTTATTTATTTGTACATATTATATATATATATATATACACACACACACACAACAGATTTGTTGGTGCCATATGATGGCTTGGTAATATGTGTACATATCAGTGCTGTTTAGACCGTTTCACAATGAAATGATGTATTATTCACCACTTTCTTGCACGAAATCAAATCAACTTGCAAATAAAACTTAAAATCAACCTTGTGTTTGTTGTCGCTCTACTCACATATTTCATATATTGTTATGACCGTGACTCATATTGTGGTCAAGCCATTGGGGTTTAAGGCTAGGGGTGGGGATAGGAGAAAGCAAATAACCTGCCCTTGGTACAATTGAGTATTTGGCTTAATAGCCCATTGGTGTGACATATAAAAGACCTTGATAGAAGTACTTGCTAGGTGTGCTGTCATATGTCTAAATTGATATTTCTCTGCAACACCTTGTGACCTGTGGATTTGCAGACAAGTAGGTTATATGTTTCAGTTTTTGTTGGAATATAAACGATTAGAGAGCTGTTTTAAAGGGCAATGGAACAAGCTGAATTTTCCATTGCTTGTTCATATATATTAGGTAGGTCAGCTGATTTTATTACTTATTAGCATATAATAAGTTTCTGAGCTGAGCTATTGTCAGTTGTCCAATATTTAGTGGCAAATATTAAGATAGTTTTTTCTGTTTGGTTGGACCAGAATGGCAAATCTTAAACTAAAAGGTGTTTGACTTAGGTTACACCTACAAAAGAACAGCAAGGGATCTTTTATACAGGACAAGACGGCATACACCAAAGCTTTGATAAACCAGTTGTGAAAAACCGGGTTGGAGGAGAGTTGAATATGTGTTTATTCCAGCTGCACCTGTGACAAACCACAATGTTATTTTACACAGGACAGCTTTAAATTTATTTTCATAAAAGAAGAGTTTTTGCTATGTTTAACTTGACTTGGGGAAATTTGTTTTTATATTAAGATTATAAGAATGATAGACAGGGTAGTAGATGAGAAAGATGAATGAAAGGCATTTTCTTCAACTGCATAGAATACTTTTTTGAAAATGTCTCCATTTTGAAAGAGTTCCTGAAATTATATTTAACATGTGGAGAGGTTCAATTACACAACACTGCAAAAGAAAGTGCTGGAAAATGTCTCGACATTCTTAAAAACACTTCCCGATGTCGCTGTTAAATCACAGATGTAAAAATAACATTTACGCACGTTCCTGAGATATTCCAAGTTGTGTCAGGAAATGTTCCACAACATGGGCAACACTATCAATCGGAGAGGTTGGACAAATAAAAATCTAGAAAACGTTTCAGGGTTTTAAAATGTTGTAATTATTGTAACCTATTCATTACAGAACAAGAACAAGGACAGTTTAGGTAGGAGAAAAAAACCCAGAATTCCTGGAAAATCTGGAGGGTTTTTTTTATCTTTGAACCAGTATATTCCTTGGAGAGTCTATTTCACTGACAATCTGTGTTCCATGCACAAGCCTGGCTACCAGTAAATTGAATTAGGGTCGAGTTTAGCCAGTGTATGCCGAAAAACGCTTTCTAGGCTCTTTTTTTTGTTCTTTACATTAAACTGTGTCAGAAACGGGTTGGTTATTCCAAAGGATATTTGAGTTCCTAACATATGTCCCTCACACGACACAGTCGGTATATAAAGGTGATGCCACATGTATAGCAACTGATAAAATAATGCTGTCTTGTCACAATTGGCTATTTTCATAGGAGACACTTGTATCACACAGCATCGCCTAACACTTTGACCATGACATTCTGTGTTCCTTGTATAAAATCTGGCTGGAATCGGTTTATTCTTGAGATATTTGAGTTCCTGACACTGTATCGCCATCCCCCGACATCTGGCTGATGTCAGACAGTTTGTGAAAGAAAGGTTTGTTGTGCAGACAGGTGGAGCAGTCGGCGGGTAGCGTCTCATCCATCTCCGACAACATGGCAGCCATGTCCTCCTTCGTCCGTTGTGCCGGGGACTGTCTCGCCATCCTCACCGCTTCACTCTGCAAGAAACACAATAATTCAAACACTTTAATTATATATAGTGCTGACTATTTTTTTTCTCTTCCCCACCCACCACCACCCAATAACTGATATATATTTTTGTGCTGGGGTGTCGTTAAAAATTAATTCATTCTTTTTCTTTTTCTCCTAATTATTTTTAATTCTTCTTATTTCATACTGATCTGGCAGCTCCTACTGTCAGAATGACCAAATGTCTGACATCCAACAGTAGATGATTAATTACATTGATGTAAGAGGGGCTGGAACAAAAAAGCTTACTTTCTTTCAAGTCGAACAAAGGCATATCAAGGATTGGACAAAACTGGCCAATCACAGTGAAGCTGACAAAATCCAGCCAAGGGAATGTACTACGTGTAAATACTACTTTCGATCTAACTCTTGTGTGCGGCGTGACAGTCTCCGTCAGCCAAAAGGTGCATCGTTTTTTTTTTTTTTTGTATTTTTAGACCAAATGGAAAAGCGCATTTACGCATTTCTGCATAGCTCTCACATCCCTGTAATTAATCTATGTGTTCTAACTAACTTGAACTTTAACATACCACTGGCTTTCAGAAACCGGCAGCACAGAATGGCTTGGGTAGATCTTGTGAATTAATATGTGAGCAGGGATCGATTTTGGCCCACGGCACTACGGCTATTGCCGTAGGTGCCCTTGTTACTGGACGCGGTGCCCCGATAAATTGGGCCGTGTCCAAGGCCATAAGTAGCCGTGGTTGCCTTCCTTGTATGCCCTAGTGCCCTTCTCATGCCTGGTACCAACTAACTTGAACTTTGCAGCATTTGTCACTTGCCGTGTATTTGTCCATAAGAACAGAAATCCAAAGAAATTATTGCCAACTCTCAGACACGCAATTTCGATGGGCGCAGCCATATTGTTATTGTTTACAAGCCACAGATCCGAGAACCATGTGGTCGCCGAGAAGTAACTGCGCAGTCGCTCTATAAAGACTGTTCTGCGCAGGGAACCTCATCTCTCACTCGCATCAGTGAAAACTT
The DNA here is from genome assembly GCF_016097555.1 of Gigantopelta aegis. Lineage (NCBI taxonomy): Eukaryota > Metazoa > Mollusca > Gastropoda > Neomphalida > Peltospiridae > Gigantopelta > Gigantopelta aegis. The sequence continues at coordinate 66,326,791 of NC_054707.1, read as the reverse complement.
TACAGAAAGTGGCCTTGGTGCCCTACCCTTGAAAGAAATGTTCCCCACTGGCCTTGGTGCCCCAAAAATTTCCTCAAACCCAAAGCCAAAATGGCCTTGCCCTTAAATTTTTTTAATTCTACCCCTGTGTGAGGGGAACACTTTTTTCACGCTACATGCCACTCAGACTGTTAAAATCCGACACGGACACAAACCTTGAGGTAGTTGATGACCTTGAGAGGTCTGGACTGGGGCAGCGTTGTGGCTCCCGTGTTGGTAATTAGCTCAAGGATTTCACACAAATCACGAACACCAAACATTGGAATTTGTTTCGACACTCCAACCAGCTCAACAACTACCTCTTCACTTTCACTGTCTGAAAGGAAAGAAAAACAAGTACTTTGAGAGTACTGCTAAAGCAATACATGTCCACTACCAGGCCCAAGAATTGTTTTGTATCTCCTAAATTCAAGGGCAATAACTCTGGAAAGTGGGTAAATCACCACAAAACTTCAACTTGATCTGTAAAGCTACATAAAAATGATAAAGCTATATACATATTTTTATCTTGATATCTCCAGGTATTAAACATCTCCTAAGTTCAAGGGCCATAACTGCGTCAAAAATGGGTACATCGCCATGAAAGTCAAAGCTGATCTGTAACAGTACGTGATAAACCTATACACAAAATCTCAGCTCAATATCTAAAGGTCTTCAGAAAACAAAGTCCAGAAAACTAATTTTGACATCTCCTAACTTCAAGGGCCATAACTCCGTCAAAATGGGTAAATCATCATGAAAGTCAAACTTGATCTGTAACGGTACATGATGAAACTGTACACAAAATTTCAGCTCAATATCTCAAAGCCTTTTGCAATAAACATCCAGAAAACATGTGGGACAGACGGACAGACAGACAGACGGAAGGGGAACAACCTATAGTCCCCTCCGGTAGGGCCGGTAGGGGACTAATAATTTGTTTTAGAAAATGTGTTAAAATACTTGCTTTCATAATTCATAAACATCTAGCATTAAATGACAGTTGGGTGCGATATTAAATACAAAAGTCTGTACAAGAAGAAGTCCATTGGATGTTCTATAGTCATGACATTACTCATTCACAAATGACATTTTCCATTCCAGCTACTGCTCCACAACTTGTACATCAACATTCATGTTAGCAGGCATGTCAAAAGCCATATGGCTGTGTCTATGGTAAAGTGCATATAACACACTCTTTGCTGCTTATCAGAGGGAGCAGCCTACATGTAGGTGTGGCTGTAGATAAAGTGTCACAGTTACCATGTTAGATGTATAATAACTCTTTGCTGCTTACTAGAGGGGGCAGCCTACATGTAGGTGTGGCTGTAGATAAAGTGTCACAGTTACCATGTTAGATGTATAATAACTCTTTGCTGCTTATCAGAGGGGGCAGCCTACATGTAGGTGTGGCTGTAGATAAAGTGTCACAGTTACCATGTTAGATGTATAATAACTCTTTGCTGCTTATCAGAGGGGGCAGCCTACATGTAGGTGTGGCTGTAGATAAAGTGTCACAGTTACCATGTTAGATGTATAATAACTCTTTGCTGCTTATCAGAGGGGGCAGCCTACATGTAGGTGTGGCTGTAGATAAAGTGTCACAGTTACCATGTTAGATGTATAATAACTCTTTGCTGCTTACCAGAGGGAGCAGCCTACATGTATGTGTGGCTGTAGATAAAGTGCTGTAGATAAAGTCACAGTTACCATGTTAGATGTATAATAACTCTTTGCTGCTTACCAGAGGGAGCAGCCTACATGTAGGTGTGGCTGTAGATAAAGTGTCACAGTTACCATGTTAGATGTATAATAACTCTTTGCTGCTTACCAGAGGGAGCAGCCTACATGTAGGTGTGGCTGTAGATAAAGTGTCACAGTTACCATGTTAGATGTATAATAACTCTTTGCTGCTTACCAGAGGGGCAGCCTACATGTAGGTGTGGCTGTAGATAAAGTGTCACAGTTACCATGTTAGATGTATAATAACTCTTTGCTGCTTACCAGAGGGGGCAGCCTACATGTAGGTGTGGCTGTAGATAAAGTGTCACAGTTACCATGTTAGATGTATAATAACTCTTTGCTGCTTACCAGAGGGGGCAGCCTACATGTAGGTGTGGCTGTAGATAAAGTGTCACAGTTACCATGTTAGATGTATAATAACTCTTTGCTGCTTACCAGAGGGGGCAGCCTACATGTAGGTGTGGCTGTAGATAAAGTGTCACAGTTACCATGTTAGATGTATAATAACTCTTTGCTGCTTACCAGAGGGGGCAGCCTACATGTAGGTGTGGCTGTAGATAAAGTGTCACAGTTACCATGTTAGATGTATAATAACTCTTTGCTGCTTACCAGAGGGGGCAGCCTACATGTAGGTGTGGCTGTAGATAAAGTGGCACAGTTACCATGTTAGATGTATAATAACTCTTTGCTGCTTATCAGAGGGGGCAGCCTACATGTAGGTGTGGCTGTAGATAAAGTGGCACAGTTACCATGTTAGATGTATAATAACTCTTTGCTGCTTATCAGAGGGGGCAGCCTACATGTAGGTGTGGCTGTAGATAAAGTGTCACAGTTACCATGTTAGATGTATAATAACTCTTTGCTGCTTATCAGAGGGGGCAGCCTACATGTAGGTGTGGCTGTAGATAAAGTGTCACAGTTACCATGTTAGATGTATAATAACTCTTTGCTGCTTATCAGAGGGGGCAGCCTACATGTAGGTGTGGCTGTAGATAAAGTGTCACAGTTACCATGTTAGATGTATAATAACTCTTTGCTGCTGTAGATAAAGTTCACAGTTACCAGAGGGAGCAGCCTACATGTAGGTGTGGCTGTAGATAAAGTGGCACAGTTACCATGTTAGATGTATAATAACTCTTTGCTGCTTATCAGAGGGAGCAGCCTACATGTAGGTGTGGCTGTAGATAAAGTGGCACAGTTACCATGTTAGATGTATAATAACTCTTTGCTGCTTATCAGAGGGAGCAGCCTACATGTAGGTGTGGCTGTAGATAAAGTGGCACAGTTACCATGTTAGATGTATAATAACTCTTTGCTGCTTATCAGAGGGAGCAGCCTACATGTAGGTGTGGCTGTAGATAAAGTGGCACAGTTACCATGTTAGATGTATAATAACTCTTTGCTGCTTATCAGAGGGAGCAGCCTACATGTAGGTGTGGCTGTAGATAAAGTGGCACAGTTACCATGTTAGATGTATAATAACTCTTTGCTGCTTACCAGAGGGAGCAGCCTACATGTAGGTGTGGCTGTAGATAAAGTGGCACAGTTACCATGTTAGATGTATAATAACTCTTTGCTGCTTACCAGAGGGAGCAGCCTACATGTAGGTGTGGCTGTAGATAAAGTGGCACAGTTACCATGTTAGATGTATAATAACTCTTTGCTGCTTATCAGAGGGAGCAGCCTACATGTAGGTGTGGCTGTAGATAAAGTGTCACAGTTACCATGTTAGATGTATAATAACTCTTTGCTGCTTATCAGAGGGAGCAGCCTACATGTAGGTGTGGCTGTAGATAAAGTGGCACAGTTACCATGTTAGATGTATAATAACTCTTTGCTGCTTATCAGAGGGAGCAGCCTACATGTAGGTGTGGCTGTAGATAAAGTGTCACAGTTACCATGTTAGATGTATAATAACTCTTTGCTGCTTATCAGAGGGGGCAGCCTACATGTAGGTGTGGCTGTAGATAGTGTCACAGTTACCATGTTAGATGTATAATAACTCTTTGCTGCTTATCAGAGGGGGCAGCCTACATGTAGGTGTGGCTGTAGATAGTGTCACAGTTACCATGTTAGATGTACAATAACTCTTTGCTGCTTATCAGAGGGAGCAGCCTACATGTAGGTGTGGCTGTAGATAGTGTCACAGTTACCATGTTAGACATGTTAGATGTACAATAGATGTTATATTTTTTAAAAGGTATAAAAACATACCTTTATGACATTCAATTTTCAGACCATTTGCCACAATTCTGTTGTCTCTGATGTAAACTCGGGGATCATGTGACCAACTTTCTTTAGCTAACGACATCAGGGTGTTCCAGAGGGACTCATTACCAATAGCACTATAATTGGAAATTGTGAATACATAACAAATGTTAACCTCAAAATTTAGTTTTTTTAAAGCATCATGTAAAAATAATCACTTTGTCAAAAGCAAAATGTGCCCAAATAGAAACTACCATATAAGTACATATATATTCCTAATTATACACTATTCAACGTTTGCTAGCAATATTTGGAAAAATATATCTCAAGTAAAGCAACTGCATTAATTTTATAACAGTTACTGTCTTTTAGGGGATAACCCTACTGTGTTTTCCGATTTGCGGATGAATATCGGTGGTTTTACTGTCGCAAATTTAGTTTTATTGGCGACGCATTAGCGGAGCCAATAAAACAGTCATTTGCGACAGTAAAACCACCGATATATGTCTGCAAATCAGAAAACACAGTAGGGTTATGCCTATTCTAATTTTAAACTGTTTTATTAATTTTTCTGAAATAAACTATAACAGACTTTTCCCTAAGATATAGTGTCATTACAGTGAGGTCACTCAGGAATGTAGACCAATTCACATACCAACAAATGATTCCCCCACTCAACAAATAAGTACCCCGTTTTGTAATTTTGTAATAATTTATTTCAAATTTCTTCTCAACGTGATGTACAGTGAATTGTATTCTCCAGTAGCTATTAACTGATAACAAAAATAACAACAGTAAAATAGAGCAATTGTTTGAAATAATAATGACCTTGACATTAACAAAGCATTGGTTTTTAAATTACGGTGAGCGTGTTATGATTTACTGTTGTTGGAAATTTGTTAAATAATTGTACATGTACACGTGGATTTCAAATTGTTTTTGGTCAGAGACTTTTATTTTTTGTACATTTGAATCATTTAAAAAAAAAAAAAACATTTTCGTTCCTGAGGCAAATTGTGCAGGTTGTGAGTTTGTTTTCACGGGGTTTGAAGGAATCAGTGCTGACGTTTCGTCAACATTAATACTGTGAATAATTCAGAAATATTTTCTTTTTGGGCTTTCTAAGGAGTCTGCGATGCCTCGAATTTTTCATGATTTTCCAAGTTTCTACCCCAGCATGTGCCAAACATGTTATAATTGTGGCCCTAAGACAGTGACGTCTGACATTGCTGTTGATAAACAAACCTGCGCATATGAACACGTGTGACGTAGGTAAAACCTGGACATTTGCGACCGGTATATCAGTGGTTTTACCACCTGAAATTTTATTAGAGATCCAATCAGATTGGTTCTTATAAATATGTTGAATTAGAATCATGGATGAGATATCTATAGTAACTATTCATCTCATACTCCTACAAAAATGTTTTTTAAAATAATTTTAGTTTGGTTTGACGTAAGAAGAAAAGTAAAAGTGTTTTGGAAATAACAATTTGTGTTTCATTTTTATGAACAATTTTGAAAACAATTAGCTCAGAAATAAATAATTTAGTAATAATAGTAAATTTCATAGTATGAAAAAAATGATGTTCCCTGTGGGAAGGACTATAATTGTAGTCATGCATTACTATGTAATGGTGATGTATAGAACATCAAAACTGCATAGTCTCATGTTCCACACATTTTAGATGTGCACAAATTGTTTATCATGACATATAATTGGTATATGCCTAGCAAACACTGAGTAGCGTAATATAACTTACAATTTTGAATGTTAATATACTGGGGTTTTAAAGCTTACTAATGATACAAAGATCACCATTAGACAGTAGTATTTTACTACTGAAACACAAGATAATTTTCAGCTCCTAGCGATTACTTAGAAAAATCAATCTCTGTCAGCGTAACAAGTTGTGAAAGTCATGATGTAGTAAATGAGAAGAACACAGTGTTCGTGCACTATTATTGATGGGGTACTAAGTAGTTGGGACACATTCATACTGTAACAAGGGTTAGTGGTCTATTGGTTTAGCTATCAACATCCCAGTACCAGCTCTCACCCAGTGGGCAGGTGTAAGACCACTACACCGACTTCTCTCTTACTAACCACTAACCATTAACTAGACAAACAGCTGAGCTTTTATAGCTTTAACCGTGTAACTAGGGTTAACTGTAGTGTACAAGGAAAGGAATGTTTGCTTAGCCAAACCTGATCATATTTTAAATATGGCTATTTTGGTGTCTAACAGCATTTTGTCGAAAATGTCTTAGAGGAAACCTGCTGCTATCACACAATACTACTCATACTGACAAAGTAACAAGGGGTCTTTTATATGCACTATCCTTAGACAGGATAGGCTTTGGTGTAGCAGTACTATCCTGTCTGTGGGATGTTGCCTATAACAGATCCCTTAGTACTAATTGAAAAATGTACCGGTTCACTCTCTAATACTATATGTAAATATTACCAAATGTTTGACATCCAATAGCTGATGATTAATAAATCAATGTGCTCTAGTGATGTCGTTAAACAAGATAAATTTTAACTTTGATGTAGCAGTTGTGGGGCACTGGGTGGAATGGGAAAAACAAGTTCATAGAGGGTGCACTGGGTGGAATGGGAAAAAACAAGTTCATAGAGGGTGCACTGGGTGGAATGGGAAAAAACAAGTTCATAGAGGGTGCACTGGGTGGAATGGGGAAAAACTAGTTTGTAGAGGGTGCACTGGGTGGAATGGGGAAAAACTAGTTTGTAGAGGGTGCAATGGGTGGAATGGGAAAAAAACTAGTTTGTAGAGGGTGATCGATCCTATGACCCACCATGCCTCAGGCCAGCACTCTACCACTGTAGTGTGCAAAAGTTAAAGTTTATTTTGTTTAACGACATCACTAGAGCACATTGATTAATTAATCATCAGCTATTGGATGTCAAACATACAGTAATTCTGACACGTAGCCATCAGAGGAAACCCGCTACATTTTTCCATTAGTAGCAAGGGATCTTTTTTATATGCACTTTCCCACAGACAGGATAGCACATAACATACCACGGCCTTTGATCAGTTGTGGTGCACTGGTTGGAATAAGAAAAAAACAATCAGTTGAATGGACCCACCAAGATGGTTCTATCCTGCAATGCAAGCACCTCAGACGAGTGTTCTACCACTGAGCTACATCCCACCCCAACTGTAGTGTACACGAATGAGAAGTGAATGTCCTTGGGTCACATTACCTTGCTGACAGAGGAACTGGTTTTTCAAGATGGTCGGCAGAGAGCTGGTGTGTTTCCATCAATCGATGATACAAGATTGTCTCAGCAATTCTGTGAGGATTCATAAGCAACAGCTCGTTACCATGACTACAAACCCACATACCACATGTCCTAAGGCAGCCAATCAGCAGTTTCCTGGACTCATTTTGTGAAGGACTGAGTAACAACAATTAAAGAAAACAAATTCAAACCAATGTCAATACAAAATATAGATCAAGGTCAGTAAAACACAAATGAAGATCAATGAGAGTACAAAATGCTGGTCTCACTTAATACAAAATATAAATCAATCACAATACAAAACAGAGATTACAGATGTTTCAATTGCACTTGGAAAGCGGACTATACTTTCTGCATCCCTGAATACCAATACAGATCAAGTTCAATACAAACAAATACAAACCAAACCCTGTACAAATAAAGATCAAGCTTAATAATAAAAAAGCAGGTACTGCCATCCTACAAAACAAACAACTACAGTAATTATTGCATTTCATTTTCAACAAGCTAAGATAAGCTACCAGGCCCACCTATTTTTCATATCTCCTAAATTTAAGTGCCATAGTTTTGTTAACAATGGGCAAATCACCATGAAAGTCAAACTTGATCTTGTGCCCAGGACAGGTGTGTGCTACAACAGCTTGTTCTGAATGTGCACGTAAAGCTCTATGACCTGAACTGACCTCATGATATAGCTATACACAAATTACATTTGTCCACAAAACTCTATGTGGGACAGATGGAGACAAAACCTATATTATTACCCACATGGTTATAACTACAATGTACCTTGGTACATATCAAAGTGAAATGTCCCACTAGAACATCAATTGGGACGTAACACTTTAAAGGGACACACCCTAGTTACGTTTATTTGTTAACCATTACGGTGTTGTTTTTCGCTATTAAACCCCATTTTTCACAAATAAAATTGCACTTTACTTACATTTTATTATTTAGAATACACATTTCCATTCACCTGAAGTGCTTTTTGGTAATCCTGATGTTTGTAAAACCACGAAATGCATTTTTTCACAAGACGTGTTGTCGAGAAAAAAACGTTACGCAAGCGAGGTCCAATCTATTTTTAGAGGGGATATTTCCATTTCAATGTCACAGACGTTGGTATATCACGTGACCGTTATCATTTTGGTTCGGTTTGTTTTCTCATGTACGGTTCGCGCAATCAACATCCGATTTGTTGTTGTTCATTTGTGAGATTTTTCTTCACAGTTCGTGAACATTTTCAGTAACAATAAAGTTCAGACAAGTAAGTGTCTTAATACAAAACGTTACAAATCCTTAAAACCAATAATTTTGCTAAGTCTTACGATATCTGGAGATACAACCAGGACAGAACAGTTGGAACATGTCCAGGAGAGGTGAAACGAACGCACCCCAAGTCTGTGAAATGTGTCGTGATGTAGGCATTGTTGTGCTTCGAGCGACATCTACCGGTGACATTGGGACATGGGGATTCCCATGGTATTTATCGATATAAAACCTGCTTTTTCACTCCATTTGATAAAAACGTGATCTAAGTGTGTTACAGGTTTGTAGATTAACCAAATTATAATTTATTTTCGCTGGATGGAACTAGGGTGTGCGGCTTTAACGTCATATGATGACATCATCGACTGGTGCACCGTAACCTTATATGAAGGTCAACCAAACGAGTTGAGTGAT